>NW_015386522.1:559066-634548 GCF_001527695.2 Protobothrops mucrosquamatus
ACCCACTCTGTGGGAGCATACCGGCCGATGGGAGGTAATCTGCGGCAGAAGGCGGTCTCGGAGATATCCAGGTCCGATGCCATGGAGCGCTTTGAAGATGATGACCAGCACCTTGAAGCGCACCCGGAAGGCTACCGGCAACCAGTGCAGCTCGCGCAGCAGCGGTGTTACATGGGAGCGACGAGTCCCTCCCAACACCACCCGCGCGGCCGCATTCTGGACCAGTTGGAGCCTCCGGGTGCTCCTCAAGGGGAGCCCCATGTAGAGAGCATTACAGTAGTCCAGGCAGGAGGTGACGAGGGCATGGGTGACTGTGCCACAAGAAGTCTGATCCCCATGATTTCAAAGAATCCCATTCCGGACCCAGCTAATTTGAGTAGCTTTATATCCCATCAGTTCCCACACTAACTCAATTTCAACAACATCTCGTGTAAGATTAGTACAGGAATAATGTAAGGTTGCACAATGACAATTGACTACAGTAGGGGGCAGCACTTCACCAACCTTGGCTGATCTCAAATGCTGTGAGGAGTCTAGATGGGAAATTTTAGGATTACAGACTAAATTGGGAGTCTACTTCTTGGCTGGGAAATTTTACGATTATAGACTAGATTGAGAGTTTAAAAAGAATGCAGAAGACAACAGTAGCAAATTACAAATTTTGTAACAAATTTTGTGACCAATAAAGCACAGAAGTATCTACATAGTCACTGAAAATAAAGCTCCAGCAGGAGACACTACTTTTGCCATCATGATAGTGCATTTTTTTATGACATACATTTTCATACATGACCACACAGTGTATGTATGTGATGGCATCGGAATTTAATCTATTTACACAGGAGTAAGCCTGGCTGGACTCCATGCTGCTTCTGAGTAGGTATGTACTCAGAATTGTATTAAATTCATGACTTAAACCTTCCTCCGTCTATCTTCTGGGTACGTCCTGCAATGTAAAATGTAGAACAAGAGGAAGCAGCAATAAAATTGTCCTTCAGTAAGCTATTTTAGTTTATCTTAGGATTCATATTTAGTCAAAGATTTATTTAAAAATTATGGTCGATGTAATAGTCAAGTAGATGTTTAGATTAGATTTTGCATTTTTATTCAGCTATTGAGTCTTCCTCAAGCACCTGATATAGGCAGATGTTTTTTGATGGTATTAAAGCTATTGCTGCAGGATGTAAGCTGTTGCAAGTAAAGCTGCCTTTTTCAATTGACTGATGGTGATTTTGTCAATGCCAGTGGGATTCAAGTAGTGGTCAAGTAGTGTTTTGGGATTGCACCTAAGGCACCTATTACTGTTGGTGCTGTCTTTACTTTCTTTTTCCACAATTGTTCTGCTTCTATTTGCAGATCTTTGTATTTTGGTATTTCCTCCAGATCTTTCTCCTCTATGCTACTGTCTCCAGGCACTGCAGCATCCACTATCCAGACTTTTTTTTGTCTTTCTTATCAACAGTTGTTAAGTCTTGGGTATTGTGTGGTAGATGCTTGTCTGTTTGAATTCTAAAGTCAGAGAACATTTTAGCTTCTTCATTTCTATTACTCTGTCTATTTTTCCTTGCAGACAAATGGCATTTCTTGCAGATACAGGTAGTCCTTGATTTACAATCATAATGGAACCTGCCCATTACAGATTCAAGTTGTAATGGTTTATAAAGCAGGTCATCCATGTGATCAACCCAATCTTATGAACATTTTGTGGTGGTCATTAAGCAAACCCTACAGTCATTAAGCATACTTATTGCCGCAAACCAGAAGTAAATGCCAGTTTTCAGTAAAAAATGTTGTACCTCACAGTCACATGACTGTGGGATATTGCAAATGGCCATAAATGTTGGATGGTTGCCATGTGCCCAAAATGTGGTCATGTAGGGCATGGAATAGCCGGTGGTGGTTGGAACTTTGAAACTGGGTTGTAAGTACCTTGGGAGGAGTCAATTGTAACTTTAAATGGTCACTAAGCAACCAGCCATAAGTCAAGGATTACCTGTATTCCAATGCACCATGTCAATTTATATCTTGCTAATGTGTAATGCTTATTATTATTGTACCCATAAATACAATTTTCTTTACACTGTTTATAAGCTTAAGAAAAAGTCCATAGGCTGTAAACATGTTAATTTTCATGTGCTTAAAACAGGGTTAATTATAGCTCAGAATTACTCTTTTTACACCAGTATATCTCCATGCTATTATATAACTAACTGGTTTTATGGAATAGTACATTATAACTTTCCATCCCATTTAGATTCCAGATGTTGGGGAGATATGCAGTGGTTGTAGGTTTTTGGAGTATAAAGGGAAAAAATATCTAGAATAAAATTACTTGGATTTTCCAGACATTTTTATAAGCATTTTCTAATCATGCAATATTTTGAGTTAGAGAATGTTTGTTTTCATTATCTGCAGTGCCATAACAGAGTGATGTTCAAACAATTCCTGCAGGCTCAGGCCCTGAGCTATCTCCAGGTGGACAGTTGTAGGCTTGGAAGTGTCAATGAAAACTTGTCTGTATTGCTGATGGCCAAGAAGTTTCAAAGTAAGACTCCTGCAAATGTTGCAGTAACACCGAAAACAGAGAGAACAGAAATGTTAAAAATAGAGTGACACACATAAAGCCTTACATTTTATAATTCTTTGCAGCTGAGATAGATAGTTATTTTGAGGGTTTGGCTTCACCTAGAAGCCTGGCTTAAAAGCAGGCTCAGAGGCGTGAAGGTGAAATATGTATCAAAACAAATTACCTGTTTCTATAACAGTAACGAACAGCATGTGTCTTTCCAGATGCTGACCTCCAGCTCCAATCTAGATAGTGTAAGCGCAGATAACAAATGAAAATTGCATTCCCATTTACGGAGGGCCAGTTGGAAAGGATTATCAAGTCTGGGAAGGAATTTTTGAGGTGGAAAAAATACCAATAAATTTTACATCACTTTCCTCCCCGCCCCCAGTTCCAGTATGTCCTCATGCAGGAGGAGTCGGACTTTGTGAGTTGGTCCAGCACTTGATAATATTTGACTACATTTCAGTGTCTGGTAGCCTTGAAAATAGGTAAGAGATTTTGTTTGTATTTTGGAACACTTGAAGCAGTACTCATGTGTAGCTATGAAACAAAAATTAATCTCAGATTAGAGAAGACTAATGAGAATAAAGCCCTTTCTTTGTATAACTTTGAAAATGTCTTTAAAATGGAAACAGAACTGAATCTCACTAACCTTGACAAGTTACATTGTTCATCTGACTGGTATCTATAGGTAGTCCTCAACTTACAACCGGTTGCTTAAACAACCATTTGAAATTACAATGGGCCAGAACAGGTGCTTTATTCTTCTGTATGACTGGTTGCAGCGTTCCATGGTCATGTGATCACAATTTGTGAAGAAGGGAAGAATGAGTTTACACTTACGATTAATGACTGATTTGCTTAACTTCATTTTTGTCACAAAGTCGTAAAATTGGATCCAGTCATGGAGGTGCCTCCACAACTGGAACAACTTGCAACCAAAACAGCCTTTAACCGAACATCCATTTCCAGTTATAGTTATAATCAACCTGTATATTTTTATAGGTGGAATAGAAACCCTTAATAAGTGCAAGATAGTTTGAATCGTAAATATGGTATTTCATCTGTTTGTTTTTAGGATGTGCGAATATGTAGATCACTTGCACGAACACTTCAAGTATCCTGTAGTAATCTCAAATGCATCTTATATACCACCCCAGGTACTGCTTGCGTTCAATATTCAAAATATTTTCAGAGGTTTCACCATGAATTTTTATATGGAAAGCTAAAGGCAACAAAATTCAGATTAAAGATTTCTTAGCATTCCAATTCTGCTATTTCACAATGTTTGACACTATCAATTTTTGTGTCAGGCTTTTTCGTAAAGGATGTTCAAATGGGCTTTGTGCATTTATGATATTTGGCCTCCTAATCTTTATAGATTAGTTACTGAAATATTTAAGTACCTTGAAGCAAGTGTGAAGTTGAAGCCTCCACCTCACCACCAAATACAGTGGGTGATTTCAGCTACTCACTCACTCTTAGCCTAGCCTAATGTGGGGCAACGGTTTTACAAGAAAAGAGCAAAAATACAAATATAGATACAGTGAGGGGGAAAAATATTTGATCCTCTGCTGATTGTGTACGTCTGTCTACTGACAAAGAAATAATCAGTCTATAATTTTAATGGTAGGTTTATTTTAACAGTGAGAGATAGAATAACAACAAAACAATCCAGAAAAATGCGTTTCAAAAGTGATAAATTGATTTGCATTTTAATGAGTGAAATAAGTATTTGATCCCCTATTACTCAGCAAGATTTTATACAGGTAACGAGCTGAGATTAGGAGCATTCTCTTAAAGGGAGTGCTCCTAATTTCAGTTTGTTACCTGTATAAAAGACACCTGTCCACAGAAGCAATCAATCAGATTCCAAACTCTCCACCATGGCCAAGACCAAAGAGCTGTCCAGGTATGTCAGGGACAAGATTGTAGACCTGGAATGGGCTACAAGGCTGGAATGGACTACAAGACTATTGCAAACCATCTTGGTGAAGTGACAACAGTTGGTGCGATTATTCGCAAATGGAAGAAAATCAAAAGAACTGTCAATCTTCCTTGGTCTGGGGCTCCATGCAAGATCTCACCTCGTTGAGTTTCAATGATCATGAGAACAGTGAGGAATCAGCCCAAATCTACACGGGAGGATCTTGTCAATGATCTCAAGGCAGCTGGGACCATAGTCATCAAGAAAACAATTGGTAACACACTATGCTGTGAAGGAATTAAATCCTGCAGCACCCACAAGGTCCCCCTGCTCAAGAACAGGCCTGTCTGAAGTTTGCCAATTAACATCTGAATGATTCTGAGAACTGGGTGAAAGTGTTGTGGTCAGATGAGACCAAAATTGAGCTCTTTGGCATCAACTCAACTTGCCATGTTTGGAGGAGGAGGAATGCTGTCTAGGGCCCCAAGAACACCATCCCCACCATCAAACATGGAGGTGGAAATATGCTTTGGGGGTGTTTTTCTGCTAAGGGAAAAGGACAACTTCATCGCATCAAAGGGACGATGGATGGGGCCATGTACCATCAAATCTTGAGTGAGAACCTCCTTCCCTCAGCCAGGGCATTGAAAATGGGTCGTGGATGGGTATTCCAACATGGTAATGACCCAAAACACATGGCCAAGGAAACAAAGGAGTGGCTCAAGAAGCACATTAAGGTCCTAGAGGTGCCTAGCCAGTATCTAGACCTTAATCCCATAGAAAATCTGTGGAGAGAGCTGAAGGTTCGAGCTGCCAATGACTTGGAGAGGATCTGCAAAGAGGAGTGGGACAAAATCCCTCCTGAGATGTGTGCAAACCTGGTGGCCAACTATAAAAAATGTCTGACCTCCAATATCTCAGGGGCTGCCACAAAGAAGAGGGAGTCAAGCTATTCTCCAAGGCGCCTGAAGGCAGGACGAGAAGCAATGGGTGGAAACTGATCAAGGAGAGAAGCAACTTAGAACTAAGGAGAAATTTCCTGACAGTTAGAACAATTAACCAATGGAACAACCTGCCTCCAGAAGCAGTGAATGCTCCAACACTGGAAGTTTTTAAGAAGAGACTGGACAGCCATTTGTCTGAAATGGTGTAGGGTTCCTGCCTGAGCAGGGGGTTGGACTCGATGACCTCCAAGGTCCCTTCCAACTTTATTATTATTGTTGTTGTTGTTGTTATTATTATTATGTTTTACGAAGGGGTCAAATACTTATTTCACTCATTAAAATGCAAATCAATTTATCATTTCAATTTTTTGAAATGTGTTTTCTGGATTTTTGTTGTTGTTATTCTATCTCTCACTGTTAAAATAAACCTACCATTAAAATTATAGACTGATCATTTCTTTGTCAGTGGGCAAACGTACAAAATCAGCACGGGATCAATTACTTTTTCCCTTCATTGTACTAAATATTCCCTTATTGCTTACAAGAATTGTTGCCAAATCTTAACAATGCATTTATTTAGTTCATATTATTAAAATATGTACCAAATTAAACTAACCATATGGAGCACTTACGAGTAGGATATCTATTTTTATATAAATATGAAATCTTTCTTTTAGGAGGCTGGATATTCCTCTGAAATGAAAGAAGATTCTGTAAAGAAATACCTTTTTCCACAAGGAGAAGTCTGGCAGAAATCCTTGTCTTCCTCTAATGCAATTTAAATCAGTTCAAATTCCATTTTTTCCCAAATGAAGATAAAATTCAGCTATTTTTGCATTGATGTTATATTAAGATGCAAGAGTCAAGAGCTTTTAGAAAGCTTCTTCTGTTCACACAAAACAAAAATAGATTGTATTGCCAATGAATGTTCTTGATCAGTTTAAAAATAGGAGGCTTTTAATAGCTAAGTTTAAAGAAGTTAGATGATTCATCTGTCTTCAAGCTATTCCATAACTACAGGATTATGTAATGGAAGATTGCACTTTAAAATGTATGTGCCAAGATTAAATGTTCCAAGTAAAATTGAACTGCATGTTGTGATGCAATGTTTTCTAAGGTGGCTATTCCTTACAAAAAAGAGTTGAAAGCCTGACTCTAGGTATTTAAATTCTGGTGAACATTTAACATAGGATAGCAATAGGGCCAGGTTTGGGCAGATGACAGCGATGGCAGATTGTAGATATTAAAACACACATCAAGTTTTTGAAGACAACAGTGAAAACAATCTATTCCGCTAGTCAGAAAATAGTTCTTTTGAGACTTTAATGGGGATATCAGCAATAGATGATGAGCTAGAGCAGTGATGGCGAACCTTTTAGAGACCGAGGGCCCAAACTGCAACCCAAAACCCACTTATTTATCGCCGGGTGCCAGGTGGGCATGGCCTGAGTGGGCGTGGCTGTGGTGGTCATGGCAGACTGGATGGGTGTGGCCAAGGTGGACGTGGTCATCTCAATGTTGCTCGTGGGGAGGGATGCCTGTGGGGGCCGGGCAGGGTTTGGGGAGATCCAGGGGGTCTCTGGCAGGTGGGGTGGTGGGCAGGAGGCTCATCCTGCAGGGTGAGGCGAGGCAAGGAGAGGCAGGGGTGCTATTGCCTTAGAGCAAGGCGAGGCAAGGACCGGGGCGGCTTCTGCCTGACACCATCGGCCCCCGCACATAGAGGCCAGTGAGCACATGGGGGCCGACAGTGTCCATCAGCAGCCACAGCCTGCCAGCCCCTCAATCGGCACACTCTGGGGCTCCACAGCCACCACCAGCAGTTCAGAGAAGCCACTTCTGAGCTGGACGGACGACCGACAGTTGAGGAAGCGATGCAGTGGGTCGTGCCCGGGAAAAGGAGAGAATGCGAGGCCAGGAGGGATGGGACCGGGGGGGGGGGGAGCAAACTAGCCGTGCTGGGATGTATCCAGCCATGTGGAACCTCGCCAAGTTAGCGGGCGGCTGGTTGAAGAGGGACGGTTGCCATCTCCGGGCCATGGCGCGCGTGCCCACAGAGAGGGCTCTGAGTGCCACCTCTAGCATGCGTACCATAGGTTCGCCACCACTGAGCTAGATTTTGAGCTAAGGGCAACACTTATAACTTGAATTCTTTCACAGAACAGCTCTGGTGGAAAGGCATATTCTTGGTGGGATGATCAGTAGCAGAGATTGGACTTTTCCCCCACAGCTGTTGCTCTTTCTATCTTATCACCCAAATCTATCTGTTCCAGGCCAGAATTCTTAATACAAAATATTTCTATACTCTAGAAAAGTACAGAAGTAGAGCTCTTTGAATCCCATTATTCTTACTTTATAAACTTACTATATTTGAAGTTGAATCACACTCATTCCTATAAATAAAAAAATGCTAGAATCTGGGACTTTGTAGTATGCCTGATTTCTACATTACTTTTAAGTACCAAACATAAAAAAACCCCAGCCTGGTAGGTAGCAAGGAAAGGCGTTAGGATATTAATCTCAAAAGACATCACAATATTCCAGCTTTTTCTTACAGTTCAAAATAAGTGTAGAACTAGTTTCACTTTGTAGCGTGTTTACCCGAAAGTAAGACCCAGCCCAATAGTAAGCCCTAGCTTGTTTTTTGGGTGTGGGGCTAATATAAGTCCTACCCCAAAACCAAGCCCTTGTTTTGGGGCGAGGCGCACCCCTAAAAATCAAGCTAGGGCGGGGGTAGGGGGATGAAGCTACCCCACACACCCTGCACCCACTTACCTTACCAGTAGGACCACCACAGCCAGGCCTCCTACACCCCTATACCTGTTGCGCCGCTGCTTGATTTCTGCAGCTGCTTGCCACTTGCAGCTAGATGCCATGTGGTGCATTCCGCTGTTGCCACTGCTCGTGGCAGGCAGGACACATGGTGCTTGAGACGCTTCTGCTGCTCGTGGCAGGAGGTAACGTGGCGTTTCTGGCCATTTCCGCTGCTCCTGCCGCAAGCAGTGGAAGCGGCCCAAAGAGCCACGTGGACTCCTGCTGCGAGTAGCAGCGGCCCAAAGTGCTATGCAAGCAGAAGCAGCCCAAACTGCTGTGGCTTCTTGCCGCTAGCAGCAAAAGCGGCCTGAAGTACTATGTAGTATCCTGTGGCGAGCAGTGGCAATGGCACAATGTCAGGGTGTGGGAGGCCTGGCTGTGGTGGTCCTAAGGTAAGACACTCCCCGAAAGTAAGACCTGGTGCCTCTTTTGGAAGCAAAAAAAATATAAGACCGGGTCTTATTTTCATGGAAACATGGTAGTTAAAATGAACACGAAATTAAGGTCCTGCCAATCTGTAGCAAAAAGGAAAATTCCCTGCAAGTTGCAGGGAAATAATGTAGCTTTTAGATAGTGCAGGAGCCATTCAATCCTACTCCAAATCTTAGTGTTTTGCATAAGTATGCACGGGACAGCTCTGTAAAACAATCTGGATAGTGAGGGGTACTTGGTGCTCTCTGAGCTTGCTTGTTTTCTTGCAGACATTTCATTACCCAAACTCAATAACATCATCAGTGTAAGGTGTGCTGTTTGTTGTCGGTTTATATTCTGGTGGCTTGCCTGTCAGTGTTTTTTGGCCACCAAACAGCACTCCTTACTAGCACTGATGATGTTACCGAGTTTGAGTAATGAAACATCTGCAAGAAAACAAGCAAGCTCAGAGAGCACCAAGGACCCCTCATGTCAACCCTGAGCTACAAATATTCTCCTTTATTGGAATCTGGATAGTTCTAAAAAATTTTATCATAGCTTCAGCCGTTTTGGAAAACATCAGTAAAATTAGTCTATTTCATTTTAAAGTTGCTATCTACTTCCCTAAGTTATATTTTGTTGCATTTTTCTATTCTACAGTGTTTTCCTACTGGAACTTTGCCAGGTTAGCTTGAAAAATGAGTGATGCCGTACATCTTTCTCTTAAGATTTCAACTAACATTTATTACAACATATATGATTTATTGGATAATTCCAAACTACAGAAACCCTTTATATGCCCTGTGCATGATGCATATATAAGAGTTTACTTCAGATTCAAGCGTCATATGAAAACTGAACATTTTTTTTAAAAAAAAATGGGTTTTGACCTTTTGAATGATTTGAATACAAATAATGCTTAATACATTAACTCCAAGCCGAACATTAAAACAGTTGCAGAAAAAGTTCATTAGACAGCCATTTCCATTTTAATGGCTGGATGTGGTTGATAGTCCTCTATCTCAAAGTCATCTGCTCTGAAGTCATTGATGTTTTCAACTTTACGAAGAATTTTGAGCTTAGGGAAAGGTCTTGGTTGCCTCTGAAGCTGAAATTTAAATAAATGTATATAACATAGTATAGAGCTCAATTAAGTGCTGAACCGATTGCTTATTGAAGATACTTTTTATTCGTAAATTATATAAGCTTTGATTTAAAACACTAGAGAATCTAGTTCAGACATGTCAAACTCGTGACGTATCGGAGCTTTTTTGCCATTGCCGGCAATGGGGTGGGCACGACTCTGGTATGATGAAACCGGCCCACGGGCCGGCAGTTTGACACCCCTGATCTAGTTCATAGGGTGACATAATATATAATTGTACCTGAAGATGTACCAGTAGCAATTCAACAGCTGTGAAAATGCTACCCTATTAAACTAGCTTTCATCTGCTAGTATGTAAGCCACTGCATTTTGCAACAACTGAAGATTCCAAGTGGCCTTCAAAGGTCAGCCCCTTGACAGCACATTGTAATAATGCAATCACAAAGTAATGGGGACATAAATGGAGCCATCCACTCCACCTGTTTTTCTAGCAGTAGCCATTAATCCAGGTTACTCACAAAGCTACTGAAAATCACATACAAGCTTCCTCCAAGGTAGCACAAATCTTTCCACAATTAGAAAAGAGGTCACCAGAGAACCTAAAGATTTTGGGCAAGTGTTTAGTCTTGTTGGGAATCAACTTTTGCTTATTTTGACCCATCCAGACGCATGCATCTCCTGCCCAACCTAGGCTAGAAATATAAAACTATTATCTATGTAACGATTATGCCCATGTGTTATCTCCTCCAATTGTGCTGTGTTAAATAAGATAGGAAAATGCATCAAATTCTGCAGTACTCCAGCTCAACATTTCTGCCCAATACTGACAAAACTATCAATTCAGGAAGACGCAAAACTACAAAACTAACTCCTAAGATTTAAAAATTATACTCCATCCAGATCCTGCTGGAAATGAGGAGTATCTAGTACATACAATGGTTATATTAAAAAAACATGGGAGTAATTAATTGATATAATTACCTGTATTTTCAAGGGTTCAATATGGTTTAAATATATATGAGCATCCCCTAATGTATGTATGAATTCACCAGGCTATATAAAAAAAGATAATCATTTAGTATATGAATTAAGAATAAACACAGAAAAATAAGCATGCTGCTAGACAAGTTTTGTTTCCTGAATGTACTGATTCTTCTTCTTCTAAACATTGGTTTGTTTATACTCCAAAAGTATTTCTTTACATCTATGTTCTGTTGTTTTTTTCTGAGAACCTAGGTTGCTTAGAGTCTTCCCTTATTTTATCCTACACAGTATTAACCAGGTAAGGTACATTGGGCTAAGAGAGAATTCCCTTCCAAGTATTTATCTGACACATAGGGTGGTGCAATTCTCTCTCCAAGATTTAAGTAGAAATAGAACTGGGCTCATGTTTTGTTAAATTCAAGTACAACTTTCCTAAATGGATCTCATCTGTTTGGGAAAAAGAACAGACTCATTCAGTCCCTATTTTGTTCATACAATGCCTTAAGTCACCCAATATGTTCCATTTAGGGGGGCTTCATCCTGCACCAACCAGGTCCAACTTCTTAACTACTACAGATTCCAGTAGGACTGTATCTTCCTTATTCTGAATCAAATTTAAATGTATGCATTTTTGTGTGTTTGGAACAAGATGAACCCATAAAACTTCATTTTTCACACTTCCACAAACCATCAATCTTTATCATGTAGTTATTGCTGCTATTTCAGTTATTGCAATACAGCAATGAATTTTGCAGATAAGCAAAAAAGTTTATAAGATATATGAGGTAATTCTGTCCTGTTATATAGATGTTTCAATACTGCCAATAAGGCTTTTTCCACCAATAGCACTCATCTTTATACCGTACATTTCCATGAAGTAGAACCAAATTCCTTCTGCATCTCACCAGTACTTAAGCCTCGGTATATAAAGTCTTCCAACTGAGGCAAGTGCTAAACTTTAGGCAGCACTGTTATGTAAATAGAACGATTAAGTCTACCACTAAATAACCTGTCACAACGCAAGCAATTTTCCATAAAGATTGGAAGGTGTTCTGTTCTCAATTTTCCATAAATACATGGTACAAAACTATACCTATTGGAAATATCTCTTATAGTAAGCATAGGAAATTGAGTTCCAATGGCTATATATGTTTCTCGTGCTGGCTAATGTTTTTCAAGTAGCAATACTAGAGCATTCGCTGATGCTGTTAAGTATTGTAAGCTCTCACTCTTCATAGTAGTAGAGTGCTGCCAGAATTTACCTCTTTCCCACTGTCTCTGAAAATATTGGTAGAGTTCCATACCTTGACAAAGTGGCTTCACCCTGAGATTTGTTTGTTTTTCCTTGTTTCCCAGAGAAATAGTTTAAAAGATAGATACCTTCAAGCCTGTAACATGGGCAATCATTGAAGTAAGAAGTGAATAACTAGCTATGTTGAATGGTACACCCAGTCCCATGTCTCCAGAACGCTGATATAGCTGACAAGAGAGTTCGCCATTTAAAATGTAAAACTGGCAGAGAGCATGGCATGGAGGCAGAGCCATTGCAGAGAGATCTGAGAAGCAAAAAACAAACACATTTTGAAAAAGAATAATAGCCCAAGAGTAGAATTCTGCTCATGCAATTATCCTGAATATCTTTGTTTTCTAAGATAGCAAAAAAAAAATTCTAACAAAAGTTATAGATAACTACAAACTTCAGTGACTCGGTATTAATTGTCATAATATACCTTTAGGATTCCAAGCACACATTATAATTCTTCTGTCATCTGGATTGTTTCTGATTGTATCAATTACTTGCTGCAGTTGGTCTACTCCTTGTCCTGTATAATCTACAAAAAGTGAAGCCAAGCTTATTTATAATACTTTTCAATACAAGAACTAATCACTCTTAATAGTTGTTTAGCTTATTTATTATGAGATTGTTCCACTAAAGACATTATTTAAGAATTGCAAGTTACTTCTGGAAATGTCTACTAAATAAACCACCTAGGAAGCATCAGTCACGGCCAATCAGCACAAATGTGTTTAGATAGTCTGGAAGACAGGATACAAAATGTATTTTTATGATGTCATCTGACTAAAAGGGCAGACATGTAAGCCTTTTAATAACTGGTGATAGTATAAATCCACTTTAATTCTAGGGAAAATTTGAATTATCAATTACAATTACCTACTCTATAGTGATCAAAGTACTTATTAACAGTAGATGTAAACAGTAGTTTCCTCTAGGTTAAATGGGACCAGCAATACATATATGTATTATTTACATAACTACTGAAATTACAAAAAGTATCTTTTAAAAATTCATTACTTCCAATAACAAATAATTTGAATCTTCTTGAAACAGAAACCTGCTTAATACATAACATGAAGACAATATTTTATAATTATTTTAAATTAGAGTTCGTTCTAAACAGAAGTCTGAGACACAGGGAATAAATAGAAAATACCTCTCAGCAACTGTTTAAAGCAGTCATGTCTTTTCATGTCCCCATGTACTTTAATTATGGTAGTCCTCGCTTGCTGACCATTTGTTCAGCAACTGTTCGAAGTTATATTGAAAAAATAACTTTACAGTCTACTTATGATCTGCACAGCATCAGTCACTTTAGTCAGTATGTGTTGTCCCGAGTCTAACCTGTGCTTTCCCATCCCCCATCCTTGCAAAGCATATTGATTGGAAATAAAAGGTTTGCAAGAAAGTAAGCTGTTTGTGTAACATACCTACAGTTCCAAGTTCCGCTGCTAACGATCATATTCCCATTAGGATAGTTAAATGAAGATTACCTGTACATTTTTGAAATCAAGCCAGTTTTAACAACTACATTTTTAGTATCCTAGAGTGTCTTTTTATGGGTACCTGAAAATGCAAGCAAATATTTAGCCATGTTTACCTGTATTCATATCTTTGTACTCGGCTCCAAAATGTCTCCACTGGAAGCCATAAATAGGACCTAAGTCTCCTTCCTCTCTAGAGAAAAATCCCTGTTTGTCTAAGAATTGCCGAGAACCATTGGCATCCCAAATCTTAACTCCCTTAGCAGAAAGCTCTTTTGCATTTGTAGAACCCTGTTGTAATGAGAAAAAAAAATAATTTATTAGCATTCAGAATAAGTTCTTTAGTTAATGTATTTTTTTTTAATTGTAGAGGTCAATATGAAGCCTAATACTTTGGGAAGAAAATATTTCTCAACATTAGGTTATAGAATTCTAATTGCTGCCAGTGACAAGTCAGTAAAACGGCAAATATTCAGAATACCAGTTTCAATACTCAGATTGTCTAATATTGCTTTCTGTGTATGTTCCAGCTTGTTTCTGTAAACAAGAAACACTTCAGTGATTGTGAAACTACAAAGTACATTTCCTTGACATATCAATTTTATATGGTTCTTATTGTACAAATTTTATTGAATTTGATCAAAATAAGATTTTGCTTGTTAATTATTTTGTATGCATTATATTTTCCAATTCTTTTATTCTACCACTTTAGGAATATGATGTTAAAAGTAACAAAAATAATTTTAATATTACAGGGGAAAACAATTAAACTGATTTGAAATAAAAATAGGAAAACCTTCTTTTAGGTATCATATTATATTCATAATATTTGGCAAGATTCAAAATACTGCATTAGTTTATCCAAATTTTTAATAGTACTAGAATGCATTAATATGCAATACATTTTAACCAGGCTAACGCTGAAGCTATTTCAGGTTTTACTTTTCGCATGGCAGAGAGAAAATTAATCCAGTGAGATTTTCAGAGAATAGGTAGCATTTGAAGTATAAAAGTTTCCACCCTGCTTACTTATTTATTGATGAGCAAAGTGGATAGTCCCGTTACCTCCCAGCACTCAAACTCACAAAATTCTTGCATGGAGGCTATGTTCTGTGGCGTTCCACGCAAGAGGTAGCCATCTGGAGCACATGTGGGCAATCTCCCATCTTCTCTTTATTCAGAGAGATTCCAAGGAACTGGTCTAATCATAGGTTCCTTGGTTCTTTGCTTTAATTGTTGACTCCACTTCCACAAAGTTGTCTTCAGTTCATCATGCCTCTGAAGTATGTTCCTCTTTGGAGGTGGTGAGACATGCATGTATCCTATTTTAAAGAATTACCCTGATAGAAAACATGATACTCATCTGTCACTTTTATCCAACCAGGACTCTGATGTATTTTTTCAGGTCGCCCAGTTTTTTGCCCCTATTTCTTGTTTGTTCAACCTAGATTAGAAGATTACTCTTGGTGGTCTCCACTGATTTGTATTACTGTTATATTAATTTTAACATATATCTATTTTTAGCCTTACAATTTTAGATATGTGTTCTGCTATATTTTTTTGTCTAAAGGCTGTAAAAAAGATTTGTTACTGATATTGAATAATTAGCTCCACTTTTGTACCACCTCTTTTGTGGTTTGTAGACTGACACTTATCGCCCAGGACTCTTCTATCCACAAAATTCTGCTGCCTTCCAGTAGAATAACGTACCTCATCTCTATCCTGTCCAAATAATTTATTGCTGAATTAATATTGCCCTATTATTTATACTTATAACAAACCTTAATTTCTATTGATTTCAGTGGGGCTAATTAAAATTTGACAGACTTTTTACTATGCATTATACCTTGATAAACCAAAGTAATTCTTCAAGTACTCCCTTCCAGAATACTCTTTTAGTTGTTAGCAATGGAAAATCATCTGAAAGGAAGTTGAAAAAAATATTAGAAATATTGGGTTATATGCTAACTGAACATTTTCTAAAGTCACTTAGTATACAATTCAGTCATTAAACATAATTCAGATATTTAATCAGATCATCATATTGGAGTATTAAATTTTAGTATTCAGACTTTGATTTATTTTTTTTTATCAAAGGAGAGGAAAAGTGCTTCCAGACTTGCAAGCTTCTGTTACTGTAACCTTACAATAAAGGTACTCTCAGTACTCCTGGCTTTGATTTCTTGTCTGCACTACCTCAAAAAGCTGACACAGTTATGGAAGCTGGAGCCCTGGGGCACCAAGTGACCCTGGGCCAGCCACTCTCTACCTCACAGAGCTGCTGCTGTGAGGAAAATACACAACTTACAGCAGTTCGTTTAGTGAATGTTTAAAGTTTCAACAGCACTGGAAAAAAGGTGACTTATAACTGTTTTTCACACTTATGACCATTGCGGCATTCCTACAGACACGTAATCAAAATTCAGACGCTTGGCAACCGACTCATAACAGTTGCAATGTCCCCTTTTGCAACCTTCTGACAAGCAAAGTCAATGGGGAAATCACAATCACTTAACAACCATGTTACTAACTCATCAACTGCAGGGATACACTTAACAAAGCAAGAAAGGTCAAAACTCACTTAACAAATTTCTTGCTTAGCAACATAAATGTTGGGCTCAACCGTGGTCGTAAATCGAGGACTACCTGTATAAGAAGCACTTCCTTAAAGTTCCTCTGCCAAAGAAAAGGCAGGCTATAAATCGGATAAATACATAACTAAACAAATTTTGGGGGTGTCGGTTGGGGGATCATTGCTCTTTCCCCATAGCTCCTGTCTTGAGACCAGGTCACCTAAGTGCTCCTAAGCAAAGAATTCCGGATCTAATGGGTTCGCGCCAAATTACGCAGAACCGGAGCAAGGAGCTACGAACTGAAAATCGATATCGGGAGACCGAGATGGTCTCAGTCTCGAAGTCTTCTGCTGCCTCCTCCGGTCTCCCCGCTATCACGCCTGCTCCGATCATCTCCGTTTCTTTCTTGCTCACGGATTATAAAACGGCCAGGACTTCCTTTTTAATACGTATTATTCTTTTATGCTTTATCCACCCGAGTGCCCTGAAAGCCCCGAAAAGGCACTTGGAAGATTTTTTTGAGAACGAGAGACTCTTAAAAGACCTGCAGAAACGGCAGCGGTTACCCGCCAAGCCCCGAATTCCACAACCACACGGACCCGAAGGAGAGGGGCTGGACCTCACCTCGGAGGTTGTACCGCGCCTGCATCCCGAAGATGGATAGCGTCCCTGTCCCGGTCCGATCCTCCTTTTTGTGTCCGAAGCGCAGGATCTGCTCGACCTGCTGGAGATATTGAATCTCTCCGTGACATGGGGAAGAGCCGGAGGCGGCGAGGAGCTGTTCCTGGGGCAGCGCGGGGGTCTCTTGCACGTCCAGCTCAGCCGGCATGGCGAAGTAACCGAGCAGAGCGAAGCGGGCTCCTTTCTTGGCGGGACCGAAATTCTAGCGTTAGACTTGGCGCGTTCCCCGCCCACCCTCCGGTAAGCCAATGAGAGGAAGCCAAGGAGTGCGTTTGCCCCGAGCCTGGATTGTTATTGGCTGACCTTCCAGTTCCTCCGGGTTCCATTCCACCTACTGTTGTGAGTAGAGTTTGAGTGCCACGTGCTTCCTCTTCAATCCCACGTTGGAGGAGGAGGAGGAAGAAGTATAGAAAAGGTCTCACCCGGAAGCAAGCGCCTTGCTTGCCCTTTTTCTTACAAACCAAACTAACAAATGTGTCGAAATATTGTTTTCCAGAATATCCCAGCTGATTCCCAGTTGATGATTGCATTTTCAAGCTAAAAGATTTGTGGCAGATGCTCGCTTTTCGGCTATTTTAATTCCCAACCCCCGGGTTGAATTCTAAAGTGATTGGTACTTTTACAGGTCCAGAACGTAAAGGTGCGGTTTTCATCTGCTTATTGCAAGCTCACAAACTTACTGTTACCTCCTCGCAACACATAGATTAAGCTAATATTGTTTAAAAGCTCGTTGGTCCTCGTTAAGACCAAAGCATCAATTTTAGTCTGTTGCCAGAGACGATGTCATTTTAATTGCTGTTAGAGAAGCATTATAGTATGCATGAAGTTGATCTTCTGACACAGTATCACCATTGCATATTTTTTTCATTAAGATGCTGTTCGCATGATGTAGAAGAATAGGACAGTAGTAGAAACCAGTGTCATGACCTGACTTGGATGTTGCTTCTTTAACTGTTACTTTGTATGTTACATTTTCCCTCTTTATGGGAGGGAGGGAAGTGTGTTAATGGCCATCCTAAGGTTCTCTTGTTAAGTTACCTATCCATTATGTCCTCACCATCAGGGGAGCTGTTCTCCTACAAAAGAATAAGAACTTTCCCTCATAGTCCATATTTATAAAAAAGATAATAAGGGACATTCCAAAAACTATAGAGACCTGTAAGCTTCCTAGATACAGTGGCCAAGAAGTATGCTAAAAATCAGTTGGTTAGACTAGAGGATTGGGTGTTGAGAGGAATTTATTAACAGAAGAACAGGTCAGATTTAGATCTAGGCAATCCACCATATGTGGTTGTTTCAGTGTATAGCATTCTACAGTGAAATGTATAGCCATCTTTTATAGAGTTTCATGCAACATTTGGTTCCATAAATAAAATATATTGTGGAAAAATCTAGCTGAGCTAAACATGGAAGCCAGAGTTAGAAGTGAAGAAGATTCTTGGATGAGAAGCGAAACATTTTCAAAGAAAAAAAACCAAGAAAGTCCAGTTGCCTTTTGGAAAAGACACCTTTGGGCCAACTATAATCTGGATACTTGTACCACAGTCCCTATTGAAGTCAATAATTCTTTTACATAGAAAATACTTCTGAATTGTTGGGCATGTATTGTTGGGCATGTATTCTATATTCAGATGTTCATTCAGTAAGTAAAATGCCTTCTCAGAATTTCTTCACTCCTCAGATACTTAAAGATATTTAGGAAAGTTGTTAACATGCTTTTATATGGAGGATATGGTATATTTTTGATGGCACTGTTGGAAGTCAGCACCCACCCACCCTCCTAGAGAAGGAAATATTTGAGGGATATTAAAAAGGTCAGAATATTATATTTCCCCAAAGGAATAATAGAAAATCTTAGGCAGAAACACACACCTCAAGGTCTCTCTGCCCCAAGCAGAAACCAACTTTTAGAAATTCAGATTTGATAATCCTGTTCAGGAAGACTGGGCCAGAAAGTTTGGAGCTGGTGGGATTAGAAAGAAAAAGACCCCTAAAATCTGCATCCCCTATCCAAAAATCTAAAGACATGACATGACCTTTAGGACATAATAGGATTAATCCACCACGATTAGAGTACCAAAAGAGCACACTGAACCTTAGGTCAAAGTTCATTACACAGGAACAGGAACAACCTCAAACAGGAACAACTCCAAACACAAAAACCCAAGAAGATATATAAAAACCCACCATTCCCAGTTCCATTTTGTCAGCCACCCCAGAAACATATGCTGTGTCACTGAAGTTTCTGGCAACTAAATAAACAAGGACCTTCTTTCTAAAGCAGTCTCCATTTTGTTTATTCCCAGCATGGACTGGACCCTGATGAAGATATTTCTTTCAACAGCACATTCTGAAGTAGGCTTGAAAATAACAGAATAACAGAGTTGGAAGAGACCTTGGAGATTTAGTTCAACCTCCTGCTCAAGTAGGAGACCCTATACCATTCCTGAAAAATGGCTGTCCAATCCCTTCTTAAAAACCTTCGAAGATGGAGCATTCATAGCTCCTAGAGGCAAGCCCTTACAAAAATTAATTGTTCTCGCTGACAGGAAATTTCTCCTTAGTTCTAGGTTGGATCTCTCTTGATAAATTTCCATCCATTACATTTTGTCTTGTCCTCAGGTGCTTTGAAGAATAAGTTGACTCCCTTTTCTCTGTGACAGTCCTCAAATATTGGAAGACATGCTATCATGTCATCCCTAGTCCTTCATTAGACTAGACATACTACTTGATACAACTGTTTATCATATGTTTTAACCTCCAGCCCCCTAATCACTTTTGTTGTTGTTCTCTGCAGAAACTACGTACTGTATCTAACCCTTTAATTATAATAATTTAATAAAGCTAGGTCAAAAATGATATTTGGCAAGAACTGCACCATATAAAACTGGTACTTGAATGAGAAGCCCATAAAACAAGTTAACTCTTTTCCATATTTAGGGGTGATTTTTACTGACAGATGACCATGAGCAAGCCACTTCAAAAGAAGTTCAGCAAAAGTGGCAGCCCATTCAAAGACTTTAATTAATTATAACTATCCAGGTTATAAGAAGACTAGAAATACCAATAAAATTTTCCATTTATGTAATAAGGTGAAGTTAATAGATTCAGAATCACAATTTTTAATAGCTTGTAGTCCAACTACGTGAATTAATATATAAAATGAACATTTAGTGTTTTCTAATTAAAGAATATTGTAATGTGTTTTATCCTAATATTAATAGATACTTTTAAAATCTCTATAGGGAGCTCAATGAGCTAATTTTTAAAGACTCTGCCAATGCATGATATATAACAACTATTTCAGTACAAAATACCACATTTAGACACGTATTTATAAATATGTATATAACTATATTACTTGTATGACGTGGGAACTGAAATTATTACTAATAAAAATACAATTTATGTGATCCTCTTGCTATTAAAAAGTGGCAAAAATAGGTTGCCAGAAAATCATATTTACCACTAAAATTAATGCCTTTTCTTCAGGTTCAGAAAACAGTAGGCTACTGTTCTAATTCCTATCAACATCACAGATTTTGTCATGGACGTATTATCTAATCGTATTAATGGATCTTTGCTTATTGAACTCTAATGTCTTTTTCTTTGTGCCCCTTCTCCCAGCCTGTTGCCTTGTCTATCTGCATCAGAAAAATAAACACTAGGGGGTGCATTAGACATGACTGTGGAAAAAAGTCTATTTTTCTTGTTGCGTGCTAGACTTATCAATGTTCATTTGTTATATTTAAAACTAAAAATAAATCCAAAATATTGTCGTAAGACCTTCCTTGAAAATGCAATTCATATATGTTTAAATTAGCAATTTTTATGATGTTTAGTATAAAAGTAAAATTTTACCTGAGATTATGAGCAGGACCAGTTATAAATACAATTTTTACAATGTTCCTGTTATATAGCTGTTGTTTGAAAACTGTCCTCGCCAAAAAAAACATACCAAGAATATTTTATCAGCATATTTAGAGGCATGTAAGGCAGGTGTCTGCAACCATTTATGGGGCCAAAAAATAGTGGGAGAGGCTAAAACAGAAGGTGAATTTCATTTCATTTACATTCTAATATAATTTATGTGACTACTGTACTCTTCAGCCATGCATTGAAGAACTTTCTTCTTCTGTTACCTTTGAAATCTCTGGGCTGAACCACAAATTATTAGGGGTAGCATCAGTGGCGGATTCAAATATGTGAACAACCAATTCTTTTTTGTGGATGCCGCTTCTGGAAGCCCATTCTGGGCCTGGGCAGCAAAAAAGTAACTACCGGTTCTGCCGAACTGGTGCGAACCAGCTGAATCCCACCACTGGGTAGCATATACTTCTGAACAAAAAGATTTATGGATGGATCTGAAGCTTTTCTTGGTGCTTTTCATTGCTACAGTTCTCAACAAATGGCCTTT
Organism: Protobothrops mucrosquamatus; assembly: GCF_001527695.2. NCBI lineage: Eukaryota > Metazoa > Chordata > Lepidosauria > Squamata > Viperidae > Protobothrops > Protobothrops mucrosquamatus. The sequence goes on from NW_015386522.1 coordinate 580,270, forward strand.
GTAATTGGATAAGATGTGCTTGTCAATATTACTAAAAATACAGTATATACTTCTATGTGTCAACTTTTGATATGTTTGTGAAAGATTACTTGGACCATAAAATATGTATCTTAAACAATTTACCTATTAACACATATTCAAATATTTATTCTAATTTTATTCTCACAGTAGGAAAATGTAATGATGGATGGTAACAACAGGGTAGTGATAGTTGTTTAATGAAAGAAAAATCTATAAACAAATGCCATTATAATGTAGGAATCAGGAAGTGACTATAATGAAGTTATTGCACATGGTTTAATAAGTGTAAATTAAATTGATAAGTTCATTTGGGGAAAGGGGAAGGAATCTCCAAATCTGCAGGTCTTTCAACCTTCTTTCACAGGAAAAGTGTGAAATTTGGACAGTGGAATCTGTTGCCAGAATCTCAGAAGTCTCCCTTATGTTTCCCTAATATGTACAATTTCACTGTCCTCAATGTGGTGGGCTCGGCATGCATTGGCCCATACTATCCCTTATTTATAAACACTGAGCCTTCCAGCTGAAGCTCATGGAAGTTGTAGATTGATCTTAGAACTAATTCTGCATCAGTAGATGCCTAGATGGGAATTTTAATATTTAAAATCTTAGAGCAATTTTGTACAGCTTCAATTAGTATGACTACGGTACCAGAAAATCAAACCACCATCTAAAATACATGCTATATGAAAAGAACACATACAATTTTCTGAGCATATACAATGGATATTTTTTTAGGAGATATGTGGAATCTAAATATCAAGGATAGAAAAGAGATTCAGATGAACTGGATAATTCCCTTATTTATTTAACATCACCTGACTGTGACAAAATATTTCACATTTCAAATCCAAAAACAATATGACATGTTGATTACAAAAATATGAAAGTTACTTTCACGTTGTTAAACAACAGAAAGAAACAGTCAATTCCCATATTTTTACAAAGTTTCTTCTAGTGTGTGATCATGTGAAATATTTTAAACAAAATATTTGAAACTTTTATTAATTGTATATTGTCTCTAAACTAAGGATAGGCAAGACTGATAGGGTGATATATATTATTGCTATGCTCTAAATCAGGGCTTTTCAACCTTTTCACAGATTGTACCACTTTTAGGACATGACAATATTCGAGTACCACCAGTGCTTAGCAAGGTGTCAAAAACCCGATGACTAAAAAAGGGGGGATTTGGGGTTGAGGTTCAATGTTAATGCTTCCTTCTACTGCAACAGAGGAAGTTGGAAATCAATGCCTTTTCTTTTTCCCTTCTCCCCTCACTTTTTTCCCCTTTTTCCTCCCCACTGTGTCTTACCATTTGCTTTTATATTTTTGTATTTTATTCTATAATCTAATAAAATGTTACAAACTGTAAAAAAAAGGGGAGGCAGAAAGTACTGGCTATAATTTCTTTGGTGGCGGTTCCTTTGCTAAATCACTTTCGTTTTACACTGACAAATGTATGAATTTCTCAATATTTATTAATATGCACCATAACCTTGATGGTCAGGTGGCTGGTCGGCCCTTCTTCCTCTCTCCCTCTCTTCATCCTTCGCTCGCAAAAGCCCATCGTGCTCTCTCACCCTTTGCTCGCAAAAGCCCCCCCCCTCTCTCACACACACACTCCCCAAAAGCCTTTCCTGTCTCTCTCACAAGTTCTCTGACAAAAGCCTTTTCTCTTCTGACTCTTTCTCCAATGTCTTTTTCCCCACTCTTCCTCTCCTGCCAAAACTGCCCCCTTTTATATCTTCTCCTGCCCTTCTCTTTTGTCTTCCAGGTGTGCCGGAAGTGTTTATCCTGTGGCCTTTGTCTTGACTCAGCAGCCCTGCAGTTCCCGAGGACTCTCTCTCAGGGCAAGTCCTGTGCTGCGCTGCTTTACTTTGTTCCCTCCCCCCACTACACTTGTCTAGGCTGGGCAGAGTCATGTACCACCTGCCATGTGCCAATGTACCACTGGTGGTACGCGTACCACCAGTTGAAAAGCCCTGCTCTAAATTGCTTTAATGGGATAACCAGCACTTTGGACTAGACTCAGGGCAGGAACCTCAGAATGGCTATTATTTTAGCATAATTATTCCATTAGGAATCTAGCTGTTGCATTCTATACCAGCTGCAGTTTCCAGATTGCCTCAAAAATAGTCCTAAATAGATTATATTAGAATATTCCAACCAAAGGATGATAAGAGCATGTGTTACCATTCCCTGACCACTTTAAACTGGATTTGAATGAAGGCCATGGTTTGCTCCTGATGTTTAAATAGGAATTGAGAGTCTCTAGGAGAATCTGAAAGTCTTATTCTGAGAGCACAATACCAACAAGACAACTGCCACAGCTGATTACCTGAATAATTAGGATTTAATTCTGGTAGAATTTAATCTGATCCTCAGAATCTCAGAAAAATAGACAGTATTTCATGTTTTCCACAGCATTTACAACTAGCCCTAGGATAGCAGTGTCTAGCAGCATATCATATCAGCATTTTGATGATACCTCCTCCCATCTTTTCTCCAAAAAGCCCAAGTTATTCTGAATAGTGCCACCAGGCAGGAATCTGGATAGATATCCAACATTTCACCGTGTTTATCATCACTGTGGTCTAAAATATGAGCTCTTACCAGTGTTTGGTGCAGTTCTGTTTTTTAGCTGTCATTATTCTAGACATCTTTTTCAACTCTGATCTGCATATATTCTCTTCTATAAAATGGAACTTTCTGTCAAATCATCAGGATATTCTCCAAATGCCCTCTGAAAAATCCTCTGCAACTACTAGACACCTAGGATGTCCAAGAACTGGAGCCCTTGGAGAATTCTAGGGCTATCAAGAGTTTGACAAGAAAGTAATATGAGTAAGGTAAAGGACAGATATTCATGTTTTCTAGTCTCAGATGATCTGCTCCAAAATAAAGATCATATCAAATATGTGCCTTTCTACATCTGTCATGAACCTATCACTAGATTGCTTCGCCAGGGGATGAAGATTGAAATCGCCCAAGACTAGAAGACTTTGACATCCAATACTAGTCCTGAAATAAGATTCAGGAGTATGTACAGAATCACTACTAACCTAGTCGGTGGTTGGTGCACCAGTACATCACAGCTTGTCAGTGCAGCCTTCATACAAAAGCACCAATAACTGATCATCGCTGGAGCTATGTTCATTTTAACCTTAATTACCTCAGAAATAATCACTGCAACTTTTTTTTGGCCTTGGCATCACAGCTATTTTAGGACTTTAAAGCCATCTAGGCCAATTTCTGACAGGTGCATCTGTATTGTTATTGAAGGAGAATATAACTGATGCCAACAGTCAGGAATCTGCAGATACATTCTTCAAACAAAATGGCTCTAGATATACTTCAATGTTTAACGAAATGCTTGAAAATATAAAAATGTGAAATAGGGGCTAAGAGGGCTGAAACTGCAAATTCATAGAGTAATTACTGGAAAAGAAGATGTCAGCCCTTGACTGTTACAGTACTCACTTGCTGATTAAACAAACCAAAGACTAAATATACTAGGGTCCTACGAATATGGTTTAGGGTGGTCTCCATGGCCAAAGGATGCTACTGTTTTTTTGTGTAAACAGGATCATTATATAAATCATCTTGGTTCATTTGGCAGAACTTTTGTATTATGTGCTTTGAGCAGTTCAATCAACTTGGCTCAAGTAGTATGTGTGACCTCTACTCAACTGGGTGGGAGGTGTCGTGGAAAAACCCAATGAAAAAGACAAGAGACAGCAACACAAAACAATAATTCTTACTTTAAGATTCAGAGGTTTATTTTGCTAATAATTTGGAACATAGCATAATAACATAACATTACTTACATTAACAACCCGTTGCAATGAGGATCATATGACACAGCAGATTCCAAAAAGGACAGCTATAGGCCAATGGCCTCGAGCTAGACTTAAACTAACAGTTTTATACCTTTCTTCTAACGACCACCCACAGATAGTCATTATCTTGCAAAATCAGCTCCTTGTTCTTTCCTGCTGACCAGCAGTTTCCACGTACACACCCGTGTACATCTGAAACCTCTATCCATCTGTTACTTTCAGTTCCTCTTTTCCCACGGTTACAATACTCATGTTCCAAATATACATAGAACTACTTACTTTGCAATTTCATATTGCACAAAGCTCAGTAGATTACAATAATACGTCCATATTGTGAAACAATATAGAGTTCAAGTTAAAGCTTTAAATCACTACTGTGGGGCTTATCTCAGGTTTGCTCCAGCCTCATATTATATGAGGAGGGGGTTATATTTTCATCTCCCACAGAGGATTCACTCCCCCCCATTAGCCAGCCAGTTTCAGTAATATGCACCAGATCTAGGCTTTTGCTCATCACCAATGGTGATAACAAAATAGGCTCAGAAACATAACATATTGAATGTGGGTAGCAAAAAAAAAATTTTTTTTTAAAAAATTCCAGATAAAACGTAACTCATTCTAGTCTGGAATGCATTAAGAATGTACTTTTGTCTTTAAAATACTGACTTAAAATATCTTAACAGTTTTATTTACATAGTTAGTTCTAGAATTGCCACTATCATAATACCTATATAATTTTATAATGCTATGTTTTACATATAAACATAGCTGAGTGAGAAAAGATTAACTTCCCCAAAGTATAATTGAAAAAGTAGATTATAGGGAGACAGAAGAGGGCATTTATATGGATTCATCTGAAAAGAGTAAAATAAATTCTCATAAGCTTTTAAATTAAAAAATAATAATAATTTGTTTCTTAACATGCCTACAAGGACTGGAAAGAACTACACTACCTTTCATCAACTAGAAAAAGGGAAAGTAATACATACAGTATATGTGACATGTCCTCCCATACTCTCCATTGTTACCTTAACAGTTCCACCTCATTGCCCCTACTCCGCTGCCCCAAAAGATTTAGGTGGAATCTCTGGAACCAAATTAACAAATCCTGGGCTACAAGGTCAATCAAAAATGTTTTAATATATTTTACATCTTAAAAACAGAGGTGTTTTTCCTCTGTCATCAAGGCTGTGGAACATTTTGGTCAGAGAGACATTTATATCTTAAATACCTGTTCACAAGGTCTGTTTATTATTCTGTATGTTCCATGTTCTCTTCCCAGATAAAATTGATATAAGTTGGAGCTGTTTTGGATGCTACCTAACAGTGACATCTTTTTTTCCCCAAAAAAATAAATAAATAAAGTTCAGTGGCATTGCAACTTAAACTAGTATCTAGTCTCAACACATCTTCATGATGAATGCTGTTCAAAACCTGCTGCACATTTATAGTGGCAGGCTCAACAAAGTGTCTTTCATTATTCATCCTGTTTTACTTACTTCTCATTTTGTAATTATATGTTCTTTTCAGATTTTGTTTCATGATGCCATTGTTTTGAGAATCATTTTTCAGTGGAAAGAAACATATTTTAAAAAAAGAATAAATGTGGAGATAACTTACTGTAATTAATGCTAGATTGTCTTTAGGCCAATAGGCTGTTGTCCATTTTCCCATTTACCAGCATGTCCAGTCAGGCTCTTGTGCCATATTATTAAAGCTCCCTTGACTCGAGATTTAGAAAATGGCCTTTAGATTCAAATATGGATGGTGGTGCCAACCTCCATGCTTTTCATTTTGCTTTGAATGAGGTATATAGCTCAGGGCAGTGTTTAGAGACAGCTACCCAACTATTAACCCTGCCATAATATTCCCATTACTAATTCTGCCCAATGTCATGTTAAAATTCAGAACAGATTGTGTTTTAGGAATGCCTTGCCTGTCCTCATGTGTTTCTAATAAAGGACAATTAGGAGGATGCTAGAAAAAAGGATGGCATGAATCTGAGTCTCACTTTCACTGGCTAGGATTCATTTCCCCTATGCAATTCACCACTTTGCTTTGAGTCACATTGCCCTCGAAAGCAATTAAGCATAAGGCAGGGCATATCATTTTACATATCAACTTAAAGAGGAGTCACTACACCATTTCCACACTGGCCCTTTTAATGTATGAACTGATTTAGAATAGGAGTCTTGTATATCCTTCCTCACAACATTCTCATTCTAACTTCTTATATGAGCTAATTTGCTAGGAATGCTTTGGGTGTGGTGGATTTAGTCAAATTCCGAAACTTTGGATTTGGAGACAACCTTCAAATCCCCAGCAGCTCTTATGAAGACATTGGCAATATATGCTAGTTATGTCTTAGTTCGTTTAGTCAGTACTTAAGTTTTTGAGAAAAGATACAGCCTTTATTGAGCAGCATTGGGATTAAGATTTTTTAAATTTTCTGTGTATTCTAAAGTGGCAATTAATCTCAGAAGATAATGGCACTGTTCTTTAATGGTCCTTCCTTCTTCACAGACATATCATTATTTCATATTATTATACTGACTCTCTTTTTCCATTTAACAGCAGCCATTACAAGCCATATAATAGAGGCACAATGAATCAGATAACAATTTTGTCCTCAAATCTATTTAGGCAACATAATTACAAATGTTTGGTAGAACCTAATAATGTCAGCCACAACATCAAAGGTTCATTCATCTATTCATTTTCCAATATTCATTCTCTCAGCAATATCCTTGTATAGGTAGTCCTCAATTCACAATCACAATTGAGCCCAGAATTTAGGTTTGCCTTGAGATGCTGAAGAATATTATGGATTTAAATCAAATTAAAGCAAATCAATGAAATTATGTTTAAAATGTGCAGAATCAAAAAAATAATCAAGAGAGTCTCCAAAAGTTGCTACAAAATTAGATTTTTAACATAACATCAGAGAAAAACACACACACACACATATAAATATACATACAAACGTCATTTAATTCATTTTAATTTAATTTTAATTAAATACATTTAATTTTGGGATGATATTGCTACTTCGTTTTTCCTGCACCTATATATTTTTGAAAGACAGCCTTCAGCATATAAAATATTTATATGAGCATTGTTCTGGCTCTCCTATTACTGATTGCTCCCTTATTTATTTGTTTGTTTTTGATGCATCATGCATGTATGCAAAATGTAAACAATATTTATTATCTCTTTTATTAACACTTTTTTGTTATTATCTACATGGGGAAAATTATACTGCAAATTAATTGAAAATGCATTTTTTCTCTTTTATCAAAGGCCAAATGTATAACATATAATCAGTGTATTGGGCCAAAAACCTTTCTTGATGTTTTCACTTTCAAGTCTGTATATATCACTGATTCACTATGAAAATGTGTTTACTTAGTGAAATTAAGTATTGTATTTTTTTCTGGAAACTGCTGATTTTTTAAGAAAATCTCTTATATGTGTCAATTTATTGTTGATAAAGAAACTGTTATTTCAAAATAAAACTCTAGAAGTCTATTTCTTAATGCTGTTGAAATGAAGAGAAAATAACCGGAGTGTATTTAAAATGTCCCAAAATCTATAAAGCAAATCTAATAAATATGAATTTGGTGAGATATTTAAGGAATTTTCATTTCATGGGGTTAAACTATTTCCTTGCTATGCTGATTTTGCTGAATTGTCCTTTTGACCACCAGCAGTGTTTCTAATTGCAAATAAATAATCACAGACTTGACATGGAGTAATAATATTGCCAGTTTTAGAAGATTGTAGTTTACCCCACCAATCAAAAGTTATTGAAAAATTCCATTCTATTTGTGGAACATAGCAACTATGATCAGTTGAAAGGAAAGATTTACATCATTTGGTAGCTTTTAAAAAAAATGTTTTAATAGCAAGTTTTATTTGGAAATATTTAGTATTATAGATAAATTGCATATATATGTATCAATTTGTATGGTATATACCCATATATATTCACAACATAGAACATAAATTGAAAAAATTAAGATAACTACAATAATAGGATATTGCAGTTTCTTAATAGCTAAAATATGCCATCAAATAAGAACATGGATATTAATTACATAATTTAGGAATAGTAGCTGAGAATGGGTGCTTACTCAGTAACAAAGTTACATGGGAGTGTGCAATGTTTTATTTGGAAATAAATATATATTACTATCTTAGCCACAGGGCATTCAGACTGCCTAATCAAAATTTCACGAGCAATTAAAATGTGGTAAAAATAATTAAAACCTTTCTTACCTAGTGAAGCTGGCTGCAGCATAAGATTTTGGCTCCTTTCCAAAGAGTGATCTCAGTCCAAATTCCCAGGAAATCCCATAGTCTGGGATTAACACAAGGTCTACATGAAGTGGCTAGAACAAAGAATAGCACACACGTTGTGGAATTAGCCATGTATACATTTATGACCTCTAATACTGGTGTTCTCAGTGCCATCAAATATGATTAAAGGATCATCTGTAACCTTAGGTCCATTCTTACCTAGCTGTGTATAAGACAGCAGTTAAAAACACTCTACTTTGGAATAATTCTAAACTTAGCATATTAAGAAAAAAATGAGGAATGCTTAGAACAAACTCATCTTCAACTTTCTAATCAAGTGAACAATTTTTCAACCAAGGATGATGGCTTTGGATATACAAATTGCAAAAATCCTCTCCATTTTACTGGTCATAATTGGTCAGTGTTTGGCTTTGATGTTTGTTTAGAAAGTTTGTGCAGTGAATTCCCAACATTCCAAAGTCTGCAGTTTCAGAACACCTGGAGGGCACCTGATTGAGAATAATTCCCATTCTTATTTGTGTTTTTAATATTGACTCATGTGCACAATAATTTGGAATAACATAATAAAAGCTGTTGATAAAATCATTCTTTCCTATTGCACACTACAAAATTATTTAAGTAAGTTAACAATTTCTACATCAACTAACAAAGCTGTCCTTTAACAACAAAGGAATGCATAGCATTTGTAGATACTTTTTTTCTTCAAGTCAAGTCCAATTATATTTACATAAAGGAAGAAGACAATTATCTGGTGAAAATGGTAGCCGAGAAGTTAATTATCTGTTCATGGCACAACCAGTTTCCTGTGACATCACTGAATCCTAAAAGTTTAAGTTTGAAATTTTGCTCCTGAAACCAGGTCATGAATCCTTTGCATAAAAAGTGAAAAGTTCAAATTAATCCATTTACAATTTAGTATTACAAAATTTAATAGCTAAACCAAAAATATTTTTGAAGTAAATTACATACTTCATTCATTGAACCTATTGAAGGCTATTGAAGGCCAAAGAAAACCCTTAGTAAATAACAGAGAATAAAATACATATAGTATACATTCTGGATTACTTCTTATCTCCTGTAGGTTCAAACAAAGGAAGTCTGATGCATTCGTGTTCCAGATTTCTTGGCTTTAATACTTTCAACAATGTCTTCAAAAATGAAGTATAGTTTTCAATTTTACAGTGCTATTCAAATATTTTATGGAACCCTTGAGATATCATAGTTGCATATCAAAAGTTGTGATACACTTCCTGTTGAAATAATGTATGCAGAATTTTATTACACGGTCATCATGTTTCCCAGCACCGATAACTGAAGTGCCATTATAGGAGTTCTCAGACCAAAGTTTGTTTTTAGGCAACATATTGTCTTCCTCTTGCCAATAATATATCCACGGAGTTAGTTGCACATATTTTTAAAGTACAGGTCTAGGAAACATATAATTTTACTTCATGATTCTTATAGTATTTCTATACTTTATTTACAGAGTGTTACAAGATGCAAACACTGCAGAGGCTTCAGGAAGGGCATCCAGCCAATAAACGCTCAGCTCCATTCAGTCACATCTACCCATCCCGAATAAAGGGATTACAGAGTCGTAAAAAGAAAAAAACAATTGACAGTGTCACAATTCTTCATGCACATTTCTGGCAAGCTGACATAGCTTACCACACATGACAAATTTAAAAATAAACAATTGTTAAAATAATATAAAACTATTTACAATATATGCTAGACCCAGGTTTGAAGGAGACATGCTGTTCTGCAGTTCATCTTTGGACACCAAGATAGCTCTGCAGTCCCAGTCTGGAAGTACAGAATCTAGCACAAAGGGGGCACTGAAAGTCCATTGTTGTACTAACTGACGGCCTTATTCAGTTCTTGGTTTTATATCAGGCGCTTACAATACCACTTATAATAATTAACAATAAAACCACATATTTAACAAGTGCTATTGCTAAGTGTCCATCAAGTATAGTTAATATAAATGAAGAATTTTGTTTCTTGTTTATAGTTTATAAAAGTGATTTTCAACTTTTTTTTAAAAGCAGTCAAAGAAGATGAAGTTATCTCAAAGGGGAAGGAATTCCACTGTTGGTGCCATAACTAAGAAGACTGTAGCTCTAGTTATTGTATCTAGACTTCCTTCTTGGGTGGCATTCAGAGCAGACCTTTAGTCCATAAACAGAGCTCACAGTTAGTATTGTTTTACAGAAGTTGTTTCCAGTAGAAAAAAAGTATTCATATTTAGAGGAGAATGCAGCAAAATTAGAGATTCTGGTTAGTTTAGGACCAGTCCATACAGGAAATAAGCTTCGTACATGCTAGAACACATAACATAAAATCAATGTATGTCCCAGACATACCAGAACAGTTCAAACGCATTATCTAAATAGGAAAGAGCTGTAGCTCCTCACTAGTGTCTTGGATGACAAATAATTTCTTCCACATAGCTTTTGTTAGTACTGCTGAAGGCACTGCTTTTCTGCAGTCCTAATAGCAGCGAGACAGTCTGCAGTGTATGATCAAGAATATCAAGATGGTGGCCAAAATGGTACAATCAAAACTCTGCCAGACTTTTTTGGGGGTAGCAGTTAGATTCTTGATGTTCTCTGAACATGGCTGAATTCAAGCAGATATTTCAATAGCCAGGGCTTAATGATTTGAGAGAAATAGGAGAAGAAATAGTCTGAAGGAAATAATTATGTTATGTTAAGAACCTCATAAACGTGACTGCCCTTCGTGCTAGGTGTCATTGGCAAGGAAGTGGCTGTGTAATTTTTTTTAATCCCATGGATTAAACATGAATGCCCTTTGTGTTTTCTGAATAAGAAGAATTTCAAACTGCTATGGAGATTAAATGAAGCTAGACCTTCGGAATGAACACAGCATTCATCAAATTTGCACAAAGCAGCCGTAATGCATGCTGAGAAAGGAAATGTTACTTTGTGGTGATTAGTAGTGGAACTGGTCTAATGGAGTCTTTGATTCATCTATCAAAGGAGGGGCCAGAATGTAGGATAGGTTTATTATCAAAATCCTCTTTGGTTAGAAATTTTAGGATGAGCTTCCTCTTGAATGAAGAACTCATTAAGATGTTTTGATACTTGTTGAGAATTAAGTTCTCTGAATTCTCCCATACATAATTCTTTTTTTTTCCTTCATCTCTGTTGAAGCAATTAGGAAACTTACTAAGAAGAGTACCACCTGCCTGGAAGGGTTGAATGGTTTAAAGATATAGGGCAGTGGTGGCAAACCTATGGCACGGGTGCCAGAGGCAGCACTCAGAGCCCTCTCTGTGGGCATGCGCGCCGTCGCCCCAGTCCTAGGCCTTCAGCTGGGTTTTATAAAACCTTTTTGCTGCAGTGTGCAAAAAAAAAAAAAAAGGTTCAATCAATCAGTCAATTTCAACTTCTTGCGGGAAAAAAAAAGATCTTGCAAAGTTGGAATTGATTGATTGAACTTTTTAGTCCCACCCAGTCTGCCGTTACCACTGCAGCCACGCCCAGCCAATGGGCCACACCACCCAAATTGGCCACACCCAGCCAATGGGCCACACCCATCCGGCACCCGACCATGCATAAATGGGTTTTGGGTTGCAGTTTGGGCACTCGGTCTCTAAAAGGTTCGCCATCACTGATATAGGGTGAATACTGGAAGAAACAGAAAGTGCTGTTACTAACGTGCCATCTTGCAAAGGAAGAGGACAAGGAGCAGAAAGAATTGAGGGTTTAATGTCTTTAAACACCAGACTAAGATATTCCATTTGTTCCAGGCATTTTCACTTTTTATTTTAGGTGTCTACATTACTATAGGCAAAAGATTTTATAAATTCTTGTTCTTTATTGTATGGTTTTGTTGTTTTATTATTTCAGAACATTTTTAAATTACTGTAATTGTACCAGACAATTCAATTTATTATGTGCATTAAAGATAGAATAAATGCATAATAAAATATAAAGAAATTGCTTTTCTTTCAATGGGTGAGATCAATGAAGCGTGACTTTTTACCATGGAAACCAGATGTTTTAAAGAGCAAGTAATTCTATGAAGTCTATTTCCATTCCTAAAGCCAGTGTTCTAGTCACTGTACTACTCTAGCAGTTATGTAATCTAGAATGGCCACTTTTATTGCATTTCAATGTTTTCTGTATTTCTTCTTTCTGTATATATTTGTTTATCTGCCCTAAACAAGTTCTTCATTTTCTCATGAGGTTATAATTTTTTTAATAAATAAATATCAGGAAAATGTTGTACACAATTGTGTTGTTGTTCTGGGCTTAGAGACAGAAATGTGACCATCTGGTAATAGCAATAGCACTTAGGTTCCTATACTGCTTCACAGTACTTTATAGCCCTCTCTAAGCAGTTTACAGAGTCAGCATATTGCCCCCAATAATCTGGGTCCTCATTTAACCGACTTTGGAAGGATGAAAGACTGAGTCAACCTTGAGCTGGTGGGAATCGAACTGCCAAATTGCAGATTGTCAGCTGTCAACAGAAGTAGCCTACAGTACTGCATTCTAACCACTGTGCCACCACGGCTCATAAAGTATATGTTCCTCCATTTTATTCTTTTCCCCTAACGTCTTAGTGGGATCTCCCATTTTCCAGTAATGGAATTCCTTTTACAATTGCATCTGAGTTATTGCCCCTCAATTTGCAGCTTCCTGCTTCTGCCTTGAGATGTTGGCGGATCATCCAAAGAAGACTTACAAAGATTTTGTATAACTGTTCAATATACGGTAAGAGTTGTTCTGCCACTTTTGCTGACAGAAGTAATTCTTCTCGCTCAGCTGAACAATTGCATGATATGCTATATCTATGTATGCTTACCAAGTGAAATGCTAAGTCTTCCCTATCCCACCTCAAATTCTGCATGGGTTTTCATCTCACGATTATGCTATGTCTGACATACAATGAACCGTCAATTAGAGGCAAATGATCAAAAGGCACTTCACATACCTATTCATTATTATATTTTTGCCTTTGAAGGTAACACTAGGATCTCATTCACTATTTTACATTTATGCTGGCCTTCATTACTTGAAAAAGAAATATGCATACCAAGCACAAACAAAGAGTGCAAGCTTCTGCTTTAAGGTGGGTTAAATAATCATATGTAAGTCAATGTAAACAAACTTTGCACGGTAGGCAAATTGTAGACTAGTTTCTCTGTCTAGAAAACTAGAAACAAGACCACCGTATACTGTATTTAGACATTCAAAATTTAGTCAGACTCTAAGGTAATCAAAAGGATTCTAGTGATGAACCATAATATTTGATTAAGTTCCAGTTACTTGCTCTTAATAATTATGTTTTCAATTTTGGAAAAACAGGTGTCTTATTTCTGTATGTGGCCACCAACGGATTCTGAAGTTGTGGCAACTTCTAAGGCCTGATGGGCCTGATATTTAACCAATCTTATCTAATTAGATAGTAGAAAGAATGGATATTAAAAAAATCCAAGGATTACAATATGGGATTCCCATAGATACTTTCAGGAATTTTATGTACCTTTATCATGTTACATGTCTGAATTTCCTTGACAGCTTGTCTCTCCATCCTCTAGCTGACATTTCTTGGCATTCAAATACAACTGGTGCTGCAAAACCATTAAGATAGTTTTCTCCAACCTGATCCCCCTTGTATAATCTGGAACCATGACTTCCAATATTGCCAGCTAAGGGCCATTCTGACTGGCATTTCTGAGAACAGCAGTCTTGTTGAGAGTTTAAACTAAGAACAGCTGTTGTTAAACCACCTTTTTTTAAAAAAATAAGAATGAGATAGGTAGAAACTTTTTATAATCTCAAAACACTGAAATAGGTATTTGAGAAACTGACAAATTAATTATATCCACCCAAATGTAAAAAAAAAACAGTTGCATTTTTGTTTTGTTGAACATTATCACGAAAGGTTCTTAGAAACATATTGTTTACAAGAATTCAGAAAACTTAAGAAAAGTAATGAGAGTTACATTTTTAATGAGCTTTATAATATTAATTGATTTTATTAATTCTTTGATACTGATATCCTGGGCTTTTCTGTACTTCAGCTGTACTTGTGGAAGGATTTTAGCTAACGCTCACCTTGTGGTACTAACATAATATGAATAATAATAAGCAAAACTGTGGATTATGCTGGAAAGCTTGCAAATATTGATAATAAAAATATATTTGCAAATCAAATATACAAGTCTTGTTTTTAGATTTCTGTTTAAGCATCAGATAGTAAAATACACATTTGTTTCTTCAAGGAAAAACTTCGCAATTTAAATTTCTAATCGGAAAAATGTCTATAGTTCACCACACACATTATGTCTGAGGGAGCATCAAGAGAAAGCATATGTTGTTAAATCAAATGCAGATGAGATATGTTATACCTTCAATACTGTAGCTTTCCTCTTATGAGTCTGCCCATGTTTTAAGTTCTTCATGAGAGATTCTTCTCCAGGTTTTTCTACCATCTGAAATACAGTGGAAAACTGTCAAGGAGAGACATTTCAGTAATAGCTTCTATCGTTCGCTTTGAAATCCTCGGTAGAGTCTTTCTGATGTTAGGCTAGAACCCATCTTTTAAATTCCATTTCTATGTCCCACTCAGACCATTGTATGTTATCAACATAGTTTTTTAAAGTAATATTGATTGATTTTTATAAACTATGCAATCAGTGCACTTCACAGGTGTCAAACCCGATCGTGTCAAATGACACATCATGATGTATTATGACGGTTTTTGCCTTTGTGGAGCTGGGGTGGGCGGGACCTGTGCATGATGCATCTGGCCCATGGGCTGCCAGTTGGATACCCCTGGTGTACTATATATAGATTTGTTTGTTTGTTTCAAAATATTGTAATTGACATTACTTTTTCATAACATGAATAGATAAAAAACATATCCAAAGCTTAACTCTTTTCTTGAGGAACAATGGAGAAGGAAGTTCAGAACTCCTGCTTATGGACGTACCTGGGGTCCAGAGACTAATGGGAGCAAGTGACTTTCTGTTCATGATGATATTATTATGCAAATGATGCAATTTGCATTGGTCACATAATTCTCATTGTTTGTGCAGTGATGGCATGGTGCACATGATGTCACTATGGTTTGCATAGGATGTCTGCACTCCTGTTGTGTAGAGTTTCTTTTTAAACACATTTGATGGGTGAGTGATGTTGATCTAGGGCATCCATCTGAAAATATAAATTCTGTGCTTCAGTATTTCATATGCTCCTATGAACTGATTGCATTTTGTTGAAATATTATTTAGAGAAATGTTTTAACCCTTTCACAAGAATGCTATGATATTATAGCCAGTGATGCAGGGACCAATCAATGATAGGATTTTAACTATATTTTATTATTACTCAGGTATTCTACATTTTTACCATGGGCAATATCATTCATGCATAATCCAATGTGACAGAAGACTATCACTTTGCCTATCTAAATCGTGCAACTACTGATGGTGTCACAAGAGTGTTTAAGAATCATCCAATCTTCATTCATCCAGTATAATCTGAAGGTCAGACTGTTAGAATAGTCTTACTCCCTGTATCTTCCATTAGGTCATACATAACAAAGCCAGAGTAAATAAAAAAGTTAAGTCAAAAGCAAGTTATACAGATTGCAAATGCAAAAGAATTTGGTCCATTTGTTTTTTTAGCCAAAATTTACAGTGAGGTTTCTGGTCACAGCATTTAATCAATTTTCTTGACTCTTGATCCTCTTTGCCCACAAATAAATATAAATATAAATCAACATCATATCCATATAACACAAAAAATAAAACACACTGCATTGCTTTTCTAAAACAACAGATAAAAATGATTTCAAAATCATACCATATTTAAACTTCATCTGTTGTAAAATTAAAAATACAGTATTATAAAATACCTTCAAGAGTTGGTTTCCTTTTCACTTCAGTACAATACCGGTATAAGAGTTGAACTATACCGTAGATGAGATATGAGATTTTGTTTAAGACCACATTGGTATTTATAACACAGGTACTGAAACGAAAACCCACAACATTTAGAGGCAAACTTGTAGCCTATATGGAGATTGCCAAGAGCTATTGCCAAAATAAGCAACTCGATTTGGAAACTCTAAGGAGAAGTCCAGGTAATTGCTGGAGTCAACACTGACTCAAAGTCTCTTACACACAAAAGCTTAAAGTTGCCCATGCACAAAAAGAGTAAGCAACAGGATTCCCTCTAGTTCTCATTGATTTCTCATACAGGTGACTGAATGAAAAAGTTTCTACAATTCAAAAATCACTGCCTGTCTACTATCTTGTTGCATCTTAAAGACAACCTGGAAAAACCATCCCTTTTAGCTCACAAAGCTGTCTAGACCAGGTGGTGTCCAACCATTTGACTTGCCTGAGCTGCACTGAGTGAAGACAAATTATCTTGGGGCGCATATAGTATATATATTATAGTTAAATAACAAAATTCCTACATTTTAAAAATATTTTTATTATGAACTTGTGGGGCTGCAATATTAACTATCCAGGGCTGCATGTGGCCCATGGGCTGCAGATTTGACATGCCTGGCCTAGACATATCCATATGCAGTCAATCTGACCAAATACTCACCATATTTGAACATTACACTATGAAGAAAAAAAATACCTTAAAATAACTCTCAGGTCTCAATATGGAAAAATTATCTATGCAGAGAAGCCCCCCAAAATGGAAGCAGTAAGTAGTAAGACTTCATTAGATCAGCATATACAAATACAAACCGTCATAGCTCATAAATACAATAGCAAAAGAGTGAAGAGGCCAAAAAAAAAGATCTATAGATTTCAAAGAGTTAAGTTAAACAAAAAAAATATTGCAAGTGTCTAAAGTAGAGCTCCCCTTTGAGTTTAATGATAAATAATTGTTCACTACCTCCACTCCAATTCGGTTAGATCTAGTATGAGCCATTTCCCCCCCCCCCCAAACTTATTTTACTTTTTAAATGTCAGGTCTTTTTGAAGCCTCTCCAAAATAATCATGGTCAAAGAAGAGAATAAGAAATACTTATTAAAGCAGTTATCATTGCCAGGAAAACCAAACATCAAAGCCTCAGAATTTTGGAAAACAGTAATTTACATAAATTACAGAGATATTGACAGAAACATCATGTGATCGGTTCTCTTTTTAAACAGTTTGCAAAATGCTTGAATGCTTTCTGGCTTCTCATTATAAGAAAGTGGTAAACCTGACCACGAAATCACATCTACTCAATGAATTGTGAGTTTTAGTAAAACAAAATCAAATAACAATTCAAACAGATTAGAATTTTACTCTTCCTGGAGCAATGTCGTTATATATCATCTTTCCTATCTCATAGTCCCCAATATTAAATTCAGATTGATGCAGAACATCTTTGTGACAGATGAAAAGAATGATAATCAGTTTCAAAACTTATTTATTATTGTTTCTTGTAGAGTTCTGCTTGCCCACTGAAATTGGAGCTGAAGACAAAAGTCTGCCTGACCAATGTTTTTTTTTTAAAAAAAACATGTTTCTCTTTCAGTGAGAAACAGCAGAAGAGAAAATATTTCAAAGGCTGGAAGAAGCTACTCCATCCTTCGGAAGCAAGTCTGAAAACAGATCTGCTACAAAGAATCTCCAAACATCAGTAAGCAGACTGTTGCTTCATTCTGTGTGATTTTACATCCTGTTCATTTCAGCAGCTTCCTCTAAATATCTATCAAGTTTTTATATTATATAATTCTCAGAGAATCTTTTTACAAATATACATAGCATCTATTCTGTTATTTTTGTATAACACGTGCATGATGCCACAATTTACATCCTTGTATCACCCATTGTTATTCAAGAATGTTGCATAACAACATAATGCACTTATTGTCATTTTGATGACTTGTTACTGATACCACCATCATAAAGCATGTTTTGGTTGGACGTATAGATTCAGCAATGATGAAGAGAAGCACATGCACACACCTTTCACTGTGCCATTCCCAGGTGTGTCATGCCCCATTTCTTCTTGCTTCAATTATATGGTAGGAAAAATATGATATGATCACACAAAACCAGTACAGTACATGTAGTCCTCAACCTACGACCACAATTGAGCCCAAAATTTCTGTTGTTAAATGAGGCATTTGTTAAGTGAGTTTTGCCCCATTTTACAACCTTTCCTATCACAGTTTTTAAGTGAATCACTGAAGTTGTTAAGTTAGTAACCTGGTTGTTAAGTGAATCTGACTTCCCCATTGACTTTGCTTGTCAGAAGTTTGCAAAAGGTGATCACATGACCTGAGACACATGACCTGGGACTGTCATAAATATGAACCAGATGCCCTGCATCTGAATTTTAATCACATGACCATAGAGATGCTGCAAAAGGTTGTAACTGTGAAAAATGGTCATAAGTCACTTTATCCAGTGCCATTGTAACTTTGAATGGTCACTAAATGAACTGTTGTAAATTGAGAACTACCTGTACAGTAGCATAAAATTAGAAATAAGAGGATGGAAAGAATCCTGATGGAACTGTATCCCATCTAGCAGAGCTCTAAATAGTGCAGAATTTAGGAAGATTTTACTATGAGTAATCTGCCTAGGACTTTGTAATAAGGTCCCAACCATAGTTATAACTGAAAATGATGCTCCACCAAAGTCTTTGGAACTTATTCTAAATAAAGCTTCACACAATCAGAAAGCAATCCAGTTTTGTGTATTTTATTGCAGATAATAGATCATACAGTATATAATAATTATGACTTACGTGCATTGCAGATAGTTCAATTAATACAAGTTAACCTATTTGTGCTGATAATTTATCTTTTTACTCTTATGACATCATGAATAAAACAATATATTCAAATATGTTTTAAAGTTTTAATTGTAAAAATGCTTCTCTTTTTAAGCTTTTATTTTCAGAGCATAACTCATAAGCTCTGGGTTATATCATCATTCAGTTTGCCAGCAGTCAGCTGTAAATATTATGAACAAATACTTCATCCAAGGCTATTTGAAATCATTGGCAAATCTCTGTTTTTGGTGATCCTTAATAACATAATTATTCTTTAGCAATATTACTTATAACACTCCAGTTCTGACAGTTTATGAGAAAACGAGTTCGTCATTGTTAGTTTGCATAATCACCAGTGCTCTAAAAAAAAATTAACTTATTATTTCTGTTCCTCCCAGTCCCCTGAGTATTTAACATGAAAGAAGTATTTCTGCGCCATATTTAATGTGCAATAAGTTCTATACATTTTGTAACACAATTCCTTGCGATTTCTTGCAAAATTTTATAGCAACAATTCTATAGGATGTTTACTTGAAACTCTGTTTAATTGTTTTCCTCTAGTATGGAAAACGAAAATATTGGCTATTGTTCTTCTATGCAAGGTTTAGGTAAGGTGACCAACCGTCCTCCTTTAGGGAGGACAGTCCTCCTTTTGTGAGTTCTGTCCTCCCTCGAAAAGTGTCCTCCTACATGTCCTCCTTTTCGATATTTGAAGACTAATCTGCAGGGGGGATTTTTTCTCATAGAACGCTCAGAACAGCGTTCCGGCACCTTTTTTTGATGGTTTTTGTTCAACTTTTGCATGAGCTGTGCTACTCCCCCTATTGGCTTTCGAAAGCCAATAGGAATTGCTGCTGAATGCGCCAAAACACCCGGCCGGCAAACTTTGTACGTGTAAGTTGTCTGCAGCGAAGGCAAATTGGCAGGAACTTTGCACTCTTCCCTGCTACCCAACTACACCATCTCCTAGTTAGTCCCGAAGATACCTGGAGGAGACTGGAGCGGCGACACCACGGTAACTTTCTCTTGATCTTCGGCCCTGCTAGGGCAATAATGGCTGCAGGCGCAAGAGGCAGGGGCGGCAGGGCTGCTGCGGGTGGGGGTGTGAGGGGCGACGGTGGCCGGCTACCTCCCATGCTGTGGGAGCCGTGGGGCCTGCTCTATACGGGGCTACACAAGGTGGGCGGTGGTGTTGGCGGGGTGGCTGCAGGTGGGGTGTGTCGCCGGCGGGCTGCCCCCCAAGGCTGGAGCCGGCGCAGCTGGTGCTTTGGGAGCTGCAGGGCCCACTCTACACAGTGGGGCAGCAGTGCTGGCGGGGCGGCTGTGGGCAGGGGCGCGGCATGTAAGCATAATTACAATATAAAATGTTATTGTTACAAATGTTTTTTATTATGCATTTATCATATTATAGTGTATTCTGTATTATTGTTGCAATGAATAAAATGTTTCTTTTATTTACGATATTTTTTTCTTCAATTTATTTGTGTCCTCTTTTTAATTGTAAAAAAGTTGGTCACCTTAGTTTAGGCCCAGGTGAACTAAATCAGGCCTCATTCAAAAGTATTGAACCAAAGTCTGTGTTATGCTTAATTTTGCAGTTTGCAATTGTGCTTTACTTAATATGATTTTGCTAAGCTTGCTTGTTTCAAATATATTTATAACATAAGGACTGAAACAGTAAGAAATAGGGAACTGAAAGTAGCTGATAGATGCGGGTTCCAAAGTACATGAGTATGTAGAAAGGTATGTTCAGCAGAGGGTCAGCAGGAAGTCAGCAGAAAGTCAGCAGAAAATGTTTGCTGACCATCTGTTTACAGTCTTAGGACAGGAAAGGGTATAAAGAGTTGAGACTGGACCTGACTGATTTGCCATTGGCCTATAGCTGTCCTTATTGGAACTCTATGGACTTCATTGCAATGAGTTACTAATGTAAGTGATGTTGTGTTATTATGTTTGCTATGTTCCAAATTATTAGCAAAATAAACCTCTGAATCTTAAAGTAAGAAGTATTGCTTTGTGTTGCTGTCTCTTGTTTTTTCATTGGTTTTTTTCCATGACACTAGAGAAGCTAGTTCTTTGACTCACACACACACCCCGGCAAATGACTTTAGAAATAACAGCATTCAAAAATGAGAAGGCAAACAAGAGTCTGGTACGGGAATACCAAATAGCCAACAGATTGGCTTTTACAACTAGCTCAGCAGCTCCAGGATCACAGTTTGCCGGAAAACCTCAGGATACCAGATAATTAGACCATGATCTTTTAGGCTAGAAGCTTATCACATTGATTCTTAGAGCCTTTTTTTGTGTTTTCTGAATTTTGAGGTCAGCAGAAGACACAAAGATAAACTATTTCAACTGTACAGTATTATATAAATGTGGAGATGCCCAAGGTTTTAAATATTCCAGATAAAGGAATATGTAAATCATCTCACTATTGGACATGCAACCATAATAAAACTTCATTAAAGCACATGTTTTATCAACATAATGGATTCTAGACTTTTTAAAAAAACAACTAAATTTACAATCAGAGTGAACTAAGTTTATAAGTCACGTATAGCCTGACATAATGGCAGGTCTTAAAATAAATTGCACAAAAGTTTCAATATGAGAATTAAGGAATTTGGAATTTAAATGCATATATCATATAAAATGTTGATATTATTCCTTAGGGTGGCCCCCAAACTCCAGAAAAGGACAGCTGAAATTGAAAGACCCATGTAGCATGTGAATACGTTAGAGACCGCAATGAAACTGCAGAACCTTTTCTGCGGAACATCAGGGATACACAACTGGAGATTCTACCGATATTTTGGATTCAATTCCCATCAGTTTCAGCAAACATTTATGGGCTGTAGGAATTGGATTCTGAAGTTCTAGAGAGCATTTACTTGTTTCTCTTAGGTTACCTGTAGAACATGAGCATTTTATTGACATTTTTTGGGGGGTGGAGAAGGGTATAAAGGGCACATCAGTGAAGTATTAAGGGTTTGACGCTTACATTTTAAAGCTCCTAAAATACTGTATCCTTATTAAACAAAAGCACATTCACAAGTGTTTATTAATTCTATGTGACATCCTTGAGGTACATAAAAATGTAAAAATTAAAACAAAATGGTGGATTTAATCATGGTGTTTTGGGGAACAGGGAGCTCCAATACAGTCTACCAATTAAAGAAAAGAGTTGACTAAACTGTTAGTCTATCTGTCTGTCTGTCCATGCACATGTATTCATTTACTTATCGTCACCATTTTCTTCAATTTAATGCCCTCCCGAAATGTTTGATTACAGACCTCTTAATTCCAGTCAGCATAACCAGACAATGAGTTATGGGAACTAAGAGTTTGGGGGGATTGTTTGGAAGGCAAAAGATTGAAGAAGACTGTCCCAGAGTATTTCCTGATCCTTCAGAAGAGACTCTCAAGAGACACACAGAAAAATGGAACAGCTTTGTCCTGCTCTGAGCAGAACTCTAAGGCTCACATATTTGGATCCAATACAACATGTATTTTGAAGGAATTTGTCTCTCATTTCAGGTGTAGCGTGCTGCGTATAAAAAGGGGTTGGGCTTTAATTTCATGGTCATGGCCACCATCTTGACTTTTTTGACGACTTTCAGGACAGTTCCACAGGGAAGGTCTGTTTCTGTGTGAGATCAGATCATGATGTCTCAGACTGTATAGATCACAGGTGTCAAACTCGTCACGTGATGTGTTGTGACGTATCATGACTCTTTTTGCATTGCCGGCAATGGGGTGGGTGCAGCTTCGTTAGGATGAAACCGGCCCACAGGCCGGCAGTTTGACACCCCTGGTATAGATGATATTGACAACAGGACAGAGTTAAGCAGAAGTATTTTTCAGTCACCAATGGTGTATGGCTAATTTATATTTAGCAACTGCCTTATTTAGGGACTGTTCACAGTTATGACTGTATCCTTATTAAATGACTTGTTATAGAAAAGTAACTTTGTGACCAATCTTTTCATTTACGGCCTTTGAAAGGTCTGTAAAGCAAAGGAAAGCTGAAATAAGAACACAAGCATAAGTTTCACTTAGTGACCATTTTGCTTAACAACCAAGTTGCAGGTTTCAATTATGGTTGCTAAACACAAGCTATGTGTAGCTGAAATCATGGTGAAACTAGTATTTTAGTTTTGGTTTATTTTTTCATGCATCCAGAGAAATATACTTTACCCAGCATAAACAAAGGATATGAGTCAGATGTGGGAAAGAAGGTGCCCGTTAATTATTTTATCTCATACTTTGGTGGAATAAGAGTCTTTCCTTATTCCTTATTCTGTGGCAACTATGGGCAGTTATTATTTGTTATTTGCTCTAGAGTTCAGTATTTCAAGTTTACAGTAGTCAAATTGTTATTGTACAGTGCAGAATGGACGTAAAACTGTACAAGTCTATCCCAATTTCAAAACACAGCAAACCACACACCAGCCAACCATGTTTTCTTGCAAGGAGAGTGTGCTCATTAGGGATATGCATAATGGTGCAGGCAAACCAAGTTTTGTGAGAATGGTTCATGTGTCTGGAACAGGAAGTTCTGTAGACTCCTTTCTGCTCCTAATGATAAAGGTCTGGAAACTCACAAGCCACACTTGGAATCTCGGTGGGCCTTTTCCAGGAGGAAAATGGAATGTTCTGAAAGAAAGTGGAATGTTCCAAAGTCAAACTCTACTCTGATTCACACAATTAGGAAACCACGATTATTGATTTAACCAGAATAAAACTGCATGTATTATTGGTGATAATTTATCTTCTTTTGGAACAAACAGTCCTCTTAAACAGAGGCTTCTACATCTTGGGAAGGGGACCGGACTTTGAGCCTACACTCCTAGGTCTCTGCCAAAACATTTTGGCCTCTCATTTAAGAGCTCTCTGTCCGAGAAGAGTCAACCTCACAGGGAAAGGAAAGGGAGGAACGGAAGGCAGCTGATTGTGAACGAATTTTTCAGGAGAGTCTGGAGCTTTTGGGAGGCTGATTTAGGAGAGAGAAGAGGGAAGAAGTTTCTACTCCTCATTCAAAGTTCGCTGGAGGTTTATTATTACAGTCTCTTCCTTGCCTCACTTTACAGTCCAGCTCGTGAAAGAGGCGGGGGGGAAGGGGAGCTGCGGGGGGTGGGGGAGAGAACTGTGGAGCCAAAAGCTTTCTCGCCTTTCCAAAACTGAGCAGAGAGGAGGGGCAGCAGAGGCTGGTCGCCTGAGCTTACACCGGTCACGAGAGTGTAAACTTCGGACTCCTTCAGACGGCTGAGCAAGAGGTCTAGAGTTCCATCTATCCATTCTTCCGTCCATCCATCTTTATTACTGATCAGAAGATCCCGGGCACCCGGCATGGAAATCCAATAAGGAGTTTTGTGTTAACAGCAGCAAATTCCTCCAGCATCTGCGTTTTCTATGTGACCCCTCGTGTGCCAACATGAAAGGTAAACCCTTGAGTGGGTGGCTGTTTCAGAAAGTAGGTATTGGAAAGAGCTGGGCGGTTCTGAAAGAGCAGGAGGCTTGTCAGCAGTGATCATGGGCTT
Source organism: Protobothrops mucrosquamatus (assembly GCF_001527695.2). Classification (NCBI taxonomy): domain Eukaryota; kingdom Metazoa; phylum Chordata; class Lepidosauria; order Squamata; family Viperidae; genus Protobothrops; species Protobothrops mucrosquamatus. The sequence goes on from NW_015386522.1 coordinate 604,772, forward strand.
ATTGTGGAAGCAACTATTTTTGCAAGAGGGTTTATGTTTTGTGCGTGTTTGTGTGTAAGAGAAACTGAAGTTGGGTGGGTTGCTAGTCATTAAGAATGAAAGCTGCCATTTGTTCTTAAGGAAAAGCCCAGGTTCTTGTCAGTTGTTTAGAGACTCTTCTTTTTGGATTTTGTTTAAAATTAAAAAAAAAACAACTCAGTCCAGGGGTGCAGAGTGTTCACCCGCACGATTTCTGCTTTCTGTAGCACATATTTCTTGGCCACTTATCTAAAAAAAAGTTTTAAAACTTGCCTCTGCAGTTTTTGGAGAGACCAGTGGGGGGTTGCCAGCATTTCGTGATGTTCTTCTAGACATCTGGCAGTGATTAGATTCCAGTAGAGGCTTAACTGCCTTATGAAATATATTTGGCATTTTTTCCCTCAAGATCTATAGACTGGAAAAATATTTGGCCTTTGCTGTGCATTGCATATGCCGAAAGCTCAACTTAACAACCCAGCTGCCCCCACCAGCCTTTGAATCACACTTTAAGAGAAAGCGTTTTAGGTTCCCATTGCTTGTGTCATTCAACCAATGAATCTTCTCTTTGGCATATTTTGGACCTTAATAAAAAAAGATATGTTACAATGCACATCTCATTAATGAAAGTAATAACATTCCAAGTAATCTGCAGAGTAAGCACAAATCTCTGTGCACCCTGGGATCAAATGTTTTCAAGCGTACAGGAAATAGTTGTGAGCTTTCAAGTGTAGATTTTCAAAAATAATCTTAGTCACTATGTGGATAAACACACACATGTATGGATAGGAGAGAAACTGGCTGAATCCTAGCATGCTGTTTGAAGTGTGGTATGGGGCTGTTGATGCCAAGAAGGCAGGAAGAGTGATTGTTTTTTCCAGAGACCAATAAAAACACTATTCAGTATAGTCGGGGGGGGGGGGTGTTTGCCAGAGAAGCAGTCTATGGGGAATAGCATTTAGTTCTATTAAGCCCACACACATGAAAATAAGTTTTGAATATCATCTGGTAATGAGGACAGTCCATTATGCTTAAGATAATTAGAAATTAAAATTATTTTTATCAGTAAAACCACCAGGGGCTCATATTTATTTTTCATATTGTTACCAAGATGGATGTGATGACATTAGCAAATGAAAAACATTGCATGTTTGCTTAGTAAATAACTTAAATGTGCTATTTTCATAAAAAGGGAAGATTAAGCCCTTTTTGCAGGGGCTTTATTTGGGAATAAATAAGGAAGAAAATGTTATCTTTTTGCTCTTTATTCCAAATGCTAAGCTCATCACAGTAATACCAGCAAGAATTTTACTTGATTTATACATTTGAATATAATGTAGATCATGATGGATCTTCACTTGATAAAAACATTGCTCCCTTATCAGTGATTGTTAATATTCATTTATGTAGTTTGCATACTTGATAAACCGAAATGACATGCCACTTGCAGACAGATCAGTTGTTAAAAGGAAGTGATGCTTTCTGTCTGAATAATTGCTGTGTTAACTCTAACCTAAGTTTATGCAGGCTTGTTTAAAAGGCATCCCAATTACTCAATTTCAATTCATATGTATGTGTGAATAAGATAGCATTGGTGAGATTTTTCACTGTTGAGCGATTTAATCAGATACGGTTTTTAAAAAAATGTTACAGCTTTTATGCAGTATTGCAGGCTAACTCTGCTCACTGCCAAGAGTTCAATCCTGACCTGTTCAAGGTTTATTCAGCTTTCCATTCAGCCTTCAAAATGAGGACCCAGATTCTTGGGGGCAATATTCTGACATTGTAAACTGTTCAAAGAGTGCTGCAAAGCACTGTGGAGCGGAATATAAGTCTAAGTGCTCTTGCTATTTTAATTTTTAGAATTTGAGATTTTTGCTAATTACAGTAGTATTCCCTATCTCTTTCAGAACTCACAATTAACCTCTTGTTGCAAAGATTTCCCAGTAATTTTGGAATGTTTTCCCAGATATCCAGAATAATAATAATAATACAATTTTAAAATCAGGACTTCATTAAAACATCCTTCAGTGAACATTTCAAATGAACTGATTAATCAAGAGTTAAGAAAATTATCTGTGGTGTCAAATGAATATAATATTTCATAATATTGGATCCTAATTTAGCTAATTTGTTTATCTCTCTTAGCACCCTCTCTTTGTTCTTGGAACTTTTTAAATTTAGTAGAGTTTAAGCCTTAGGCATATTATATAGTTGTCTCTATTCCTGCACCCCTTTTTATGGAGAACTGTAAAGTATCAAAATAATGACATTGGTAAATATATGTAAAAAGGATAATATATTTTTCATTATTGTTAATATTATGTGACAAATAACCGGTCAAGAATGCCTGATACTCAAATACATGGGGTCACAATAAAGATAAATTGTGATAAGAGAAATCTATTTGTAAATTTTTCATTGCTTTTATATTCTCCAAGATTGGGCAAAATCAAATTGATGAAGAAGACTGTTTTCCTTCTGCCATAATATTTCATAGTGAAAGTTTTCATTCTTGAAAAATTCAGCTTCTTTTCCAAATTTCAACTTTTTCCAACTTTAGATAGCTAACAAGAAAAAAAGGAAAAAAAGAGGAAAAGATGAGAAAATTCTTATGAGTGAAAAACATCATTTTCATTCTCCTACTTTGAAGTGTCACCACTGTTAGGCCCTGGTCTCAGGTCAACATTTAGTAGTAGTAATACCGGTAGTAATAAAGTTGGAAGGGACCTTGGAGGTCATCTAGTCCAACCCCCTGCTCAGGCAAGAAACCCCATACCAGACATGTCAAACTCACGACGTCATGTGATGTCACGCAACGTATCGGGACGGTTTTGCCATTGCCAGCAATGGGGTGGGCACAGCTTCCACGTGACAGCAGTTTGACAGCCCTGCCCTATACCGTTTCAGACAAATGGCTGTCCAGTCTCTTCTTAAAAACTTCCAGTGTTGGAACATTCACAGCTTCTGGAGGCAGGTTGTTCTGCTGATTAATAGTTCTAACTGTCAGGAAAGTTCTCCTTAGTTCTAGGGTGCTTCTCTCTTTGGTTAGTTTCCATCCATTGCTTCTTATCTTACCTTCAGGTGCTTTGGACCTAAATGAACACAATACAGTGATCTTATAAATGGTTCCCAACTAAAGCTAAATTATTATAGTGGAAAAGAATCTGAAATCTGAGTTTGTTGTATTATTATGTAGATTTATTAATGAAACATATCAGCAGAGGCTATAAAACTGCTATGTAATGGAGTACAAATTCTTAAGAATGTAAACATTAAGTATATGGCAAAAATACAGCTGTTTTATGTTTACTAAATGAAAGCAAGAAATGGACATACAAAAATTTATTTAAAGTTATTGGCTGTAATTTTATCACAGCATTTAGATAATTACAAGTGACTCTCATTTAAAAATAAACTAGCTTGATCCTTAGTTTTAGTAACTAAAAAACTAAGGTCTGCAAAGAAAAGATAGCTTTAGAAAGCAATAGTGAAACAGTGAATTATCAACTAGCAACTAGCATGATATGGTTTTGCAGCCAGATTGAATTTCTCTTGTTGGGGCTCTTGGTCCCTTGGCCAAAAAATGAGATTAGAATATGCTTTATTTCAGCTTTTCAGGCCCAAGAGGAGCTGAGTATCTATCAAAGAAAGATAAAGAAAGTTCTGAGTTTTTCCTTTAGTGATATGAACAACTGCACTGATGTTTCCCCTTGATGTTATTTTTAGGAGTCAGAGGATGCAACCTGTCTCTGACTAATGGATAGATTTTCAAGTTCCAGTCAATATATTTGAATTCAGCATTTGCACATCCCTTTGTAATTATGAACTTTTCCCATACACAGAAAAGTAAAAACCTGTTTCTTGGATGCAGAATCTATGTGTGTGCACATACTAGAGCACTCATGGATAGGTGGATTAGGATGATTAAATTGAAAACAATAAAACCTGGAGACCCCCAGTTAGATTACTGAAGAGCCTTAGTAATCTTGTTCTTATTAACTCCTCTCAGAATTTTCTTTCACCCATCTTGCATTGACTTTCCCATTATTAAATTTATGGACCTCAATCTTTTGGGGGTTGGACATATGGAATTTTGAGGGCATGTTGGCCTCCATTTGAGAGAGCTTGTCCACTCTCAAATGGTTACTAGGATGAAGTGCAAGGTCTAAAAAAAGTCAGGTGAGGCTTGTACAGTGCTTGAAAGAAATGCTTGTAAGTTGTCAGGTTATGTCTTGCCATATTTTCAGAGACTTTGATGACATATTGGATAGATTCACACATCATGATAAACCAAAGGATGATTAACTTGCCTTTCACTTAGATGGCTTTTTACTTAATGCATTCAGTATATTAAACTTAATGTGTGATTTTTTTAAAGTAAGCCATGGGTAAATAAGCTAGAGTTAGATTATATGACTATGTCTGTTCTTTCGTTATTTTTTAAAAATAATTAGAAACTATAATGTGCACTTTTAAACTAGTTTGCTGAATCCAGGATTTCATTTCCTGCCCAGCAATGTAATCATAAAAATGTGCACATTTTGTTACAAATGTATGAAGTAAAACATACTAAAACAACATACCTACTCTGCCAGCACCAGATCATTCTGATATTCACACAATGTTAAAATAACTTTTAGTTTACGTTTTCTTGAAATATCCTGAACAATTGCACACATAGTACAAAAGACAAAGACCCATAATATAGTTGCAGTTGCTGTAAAGATGATATTTACTAGTGAATGCCATACACAAGGGATATCAGAATGAAAAAAAGTTTAATGCTGAATACATTAAGACTGGTTCAGAAAAATCTGAGAAACAAATGAATGTGGTATGCTATCTTCTATACAAATTTGAGGCAGCAGTTCCATGCAGTTCAGGAAGAAATATCTGATCTGGTTTCAAAAGCTAACTTCATCCGTCCCTTATGTCCAGAGATGGAATTACCATTTTCAGATGTTCCAGTAGCAGTTGCCAATAGTGAAATTCTCAATTTTATTTATTTTGCCATTTGAAACTAGTTGCACAGAAATCATCGGGATTATGTTTACAGCACTGGAATTATTATAGCCTTGAACAAAAAAATTTTTTGTCATCTGAATCCTCAATACTAAACCTGACAGCCCTTTGAAATAGACCAGGTAAGGAAACAGAACGCCATAAGAACTACAAAAATTCTGTTCTTATAGGAATATATTGAAAGCCTTATACTCTCTTATACCAAAGAGAGTCAAAGCAGGATAATCTTTAGTTTCTCCTTCACCTCTTGCTTCTTACTAGGCTAAATTGATGTTTTCTTAAAAAGCTGTGGGCACCTTTTCTAGGGCTGACTGCTCCTTTACATTTCTTTCCCCATTACGTTCCCTCTCTGCTCTATCTTGCAAAGAAAATGCTGGCATGGTGTTAGGAGAACCAACTACAGACTCATCCCCATCACACACAACACACCTTGTTTGCTGGCTTCTCAAGGTCACTAACTGAGTCTTGCTACCACAGTCAGATCCCTGTTCCTGACTGCTGCATTGTAACCTGAACTGGAAACTCTGTCATGACAAGTCTTCATCTGGAGAGTCACTATCTATTGTCAGTGGTGGCAGATCATGGTAATGGAACTTTGAGGGAATTTCAAATGAAACGTGTGAACTAGGCATGGCTTATGGATATCTGTTATGCTTTCCTATGACTTTGCACATTCAGGATAGGCCTCTCCCAGTGAATCAGATATTCTAAATATCTCCTCCTGCACTTAGAACCTAGCCTGGATTCTGCTTCTTATTCACTTTTCCAATCCTCCAGAAATGGAGAAGAACAGATTTAGAATTCAGAGAGTAGGGAGCCTCAGGCACAAGTAGTGAGCAGTGGAAGACCAAATGAACCTTCATAGAAGCAGGTAATTGTAACTGGGAAGGGACCAATGAATTTTGAGCCCAAATTTTGGGGCAGGAAAAAAGCTTACTGGAGAGCCACACTAAATCTCCTGTTGCAACCTGGCACTCTTTTTCCTGTGTCTGCCTGCAGCATGCTTCTATGCAAACTTTGCCAAATCTAGCTGTTTCTTTAAGAGGAGCTGAGCAGTCTGCTTCTCCTGCAGAAACTCCCAGGCACAAAGAACAGCTGATTTAGGAGTTCTGGAGGGCAAGATGTGCGGGGTAGTGACTATAATTTGCCTGAAAGGGAGAAGTACCTGTGTAAGAATATATTGTGTAAGCAAATTTTGCAAGAATCAACAGTTGGCTATGTAAAATGTCTGTATAGATATTAGAGATTTTGAAGGATGAATAAAACCGTTTCTTGGATTATCATCTGACACTAGGATCTGTACTCCTGGCTTCAAGTTGATGTTAACACGCTCAATGAGAAGGCAGAGTTCTTGCTTTCTCCTCTTCCTCCTCCTCAAAACCATCAGAAAATTTTGTATTTTTCCAGGAATGAAGGGAATTCAGTGACTGCAGAGGAATAAGAGTGGGAAACTTGCAAACAGTGTTGTTGACATCTTAAAGGTGGAAAGAAATTGTGGAGTCTCTTGGTGCTCTCTGAGCTTAATTGTTTGCTTGCATACATTTTCATTACCTGAGCAAGATTATTAGTGTTACCTTGTTTGGTAATGAAATATCTGCAAACAAACAAGCAATCTTAGCACCAATACACTACATACATTCTCTTCTATTGGACAAGAAATTGTTCATCGCTTCAGTAAACAAATATATTGTGGGTTTGCAGCCAATCAATACCCTGCATATAAATAATCTCAGACATATAGTAGCAAAGATACTGGATGCTAATTTATTGTCAGCTGCAAAGGTGTAGTGTATTGCAAAACAGGTCTAGTTCAAAAAGCTTTCCTATCAATTGTTTCCATAATATAGATTGCTCTAATAACTTCATGGGAAAGTGATTTCATCTGTGAAATTGGTTGTGGCTCCCAAGTCTATAATAACTGAATGTTGCATTTCCAAACCTGAGTCTGAATGAAGAGTAACAAAGAGAATAGAACAGTGATGGCGAACCTTTTAGAGACCTAAAACCCACTTATGTATCGTCGGGTGCAGGGTGGGCATGGCCCATTGGGTGGGCGTAGCTGCGGTGGTATCAGCAGACTGGCTGGGACTAAAAAGTTCAATCAATCAATTCCAACTTTGTGAGATCTTTTTTCCCCGCGAGAAGTTGAAATTGATTGATTGATTCTTTTTGTTTTTTGCACATGGCGGCGTAGGCCTAAAGCGAAAAGGTTTTATAAAACCCAGCTAAAGGCCTAGGACTGGGGCGACGGCGCGTGTGCCCACAGAGGGTTCTGCGTGCCACTTGTGGCACGCGTGCCATAGGTTCACCACCATGGGAATAGAATATACTTTTCTGTTGTCAGTTGCCTGGACTCTCGTTGATTGTCTGAGGCCTGGCCATTCTATTGAGAGGGAAGCCTGCAAGATTTTCTGAAAATAAGTCTTTGGAATGATTGGGCACTTACTGTGGGGTTCCATAGATGTAGCACTTTACAACTGACTCAGAGGCCTATACTGTAGCCATGCAAATCTTGGCCAGATGTTTGAGGGCTCCATAGTAGAAATTTAAAGAGATTTTTTTTACTGATGCTGTTTGCATGGGTTCTTCAAGGAGCCGTAGACAGGAGGCAAGAGTGAAGAGAGTCTCTAACACTTCCTTTTCTTACTATTTCCTTCATGCCATTGTTAAGTGAGGATCTTTCAGTTTGTATTAGTTTGTATTGCTGTAAAAACTTTACTGTAATAAAAAACAGTAGTTTGGGAAAATTAGATTTATTGTTGTAAATTTTTTTACTGTTGTAAAATCTTTAATAAAATTACTATTAAAATATACTTATACGGCAACAATTTTATCTGCAATTGGATTTAGAACAATACATCTGCAATTGGATTTAGGGCACCCCCTTAGTTTAAATTTGTTGATTCTGATGAATGACATTGCCAGATATTCCCAAAGATCAGAAATACATCAGGAATGGACAATATGTCAATCTATTCTTTGTGAGCATCTTTTGTGTGAGGACAATTCAATTCACTTTTCATTTGTAATCTTTTATTTTGGTTACATGCCTGATTTCATTCTCTGAGTATAGGTATTCCTTATTTAATGATTACAACATTTAGTGACCATTCACAGTTACAACAGTGATGATAAAGTAAGTTTATGACCAACCCTTGCATTTACAACCTTCTGTAAAAAAAACTGTAAAGCAAAGGGAAGCTGAAGTAAGATCATAAAGACAGTTGTGGTTTCACTTAGTGATAACTTTGCCTAACAATCTGCAGGTCCCAGTTGTGCTTGCTAAATGAGGATTACCTGTACATAACATTTCAGCACCATTCTATCAGTCATTTAAATTTTTGAAATATTTTAACTTTTATTTACAGCACATTATTAAGGCTCAAATATTGCTTATGCAAGTATGGCAAATGTCTGTACAAAAATTATGCTGCAAAACTGAAGTTTAAGTGCAATGGTTATGCAAGGATATAATTGGCTTTAAAAAAATAAATATTTTTAATATGGAAGAAATCTTTAAACATAAATGATATGTCTTAATTTCTATCAGACTGAAATATGTTACTCAATACTGAGAAATTTAAATAGAAAATTAATTCCATTGTTTTTGTATGCGTATACACAGCTAGAAAATTCCCAAGGTACATATACTGCAACAAAGATAAATTATTATTGAATCATTAAATTCCACTGTAGTTTTTCCCCCCAATAAGGATCAATTATGCTGAGAAGCCAGTTAAATATATTTTAAAATATGTTTAGTAAATTCAAATTCTTCGTTATTAACTTATTTAGAACCTCCAGGAAACACTTTAATTCCTTCAGACCAGCATATGTTTTATACTAACTTTCAAGATCCACTCATGTATACGTGATTAAAATTCCAAAAGCAGTTGGTGATTAAATTTAGGATAAATTTAAGGGCGACATTTTCTCTTAGCACTTCTAAATTTTGGAGTACTTTTTGTTAAAATCATGTTTGAATTATTTATATTTTACAAGAACTTAACCCTTTTACATTTGCCAAGAACGACATTAATAAAGCTTAGCAGTACGATTGTAACAGTCCCACTGAAATCATCTTGAAATCCAAAAACTCTTGGAACTGACAAACTATCAGAGAAAGAAAAGGATTTAAATCTATATGAGTATAAAATATTGCTTTTAGCTTCCAATTTTCTTTCTTGAGCTCAATGACTTACGTATATATACTATATCATATAGACATATAACATCAGTACAGAAATTATGCCAATTTTACTTCATGTTTTTTTTTGTTGATATAATTTGTTTTGGATAGAAACATATTAACTAACTCTTTTCAAGATATTGCTTAAAAACAGCCCTTCCTGGAAAATATTAAATCAATGAATTTAGTGTTGAATTAGAAGTATAGAGAGTCAGATTTGAATTCTTATTTAACCACGTAGGTGACTGTGAATGTATTCTTGTGACATACTTCATAAGTCTGCTGCTAACAGTGCAGACTCCATACTGAGGCAAGTGTAAAATCAAACATTGCTTGCTGGTCACCATCCATTCTTTGTGTTGTTGGCAAGTCAGTTTTGCCTCCCCCCCCTTCATTAGAATTTACTAAGGAACCTGTGACCCATTGGGTCGATGTTTCAGGAATATTTCTTTACCTAAAACAGAGAAACAGAATAACCATGGGCAGGCAAAAAAAACCCAACAACAACAGTGGGAGCATCTTCCACATCCTGCTGGCTTCCCCATTGATTTTCCTTGTAGGAAGCTGGTAGGGAGTGTTGGAAATGATAATCATAGCAGCACTGATGCGGGCACAGCTTTGCCAAGTTTCAATCCCACTGAAATCATGGGTCTTGGAATTTGGGTGCATGCTTTAATGTTGATTCAAAAAATGTTGCCTTGTTATGCACAGTTTTGCCTAATTGTAAGTTACAATCAGACATGAGGGTTTAATACTGGTGTATGTAATAAACTTAAACAACGTTGGTTGTTCAGTATAAAACTTGCTGAATAATAAAAACTTGCAGTTAGACTGACTTAAAAATTAACTTAAAAACTTGGAAACCACATATTGAATCATTTTTTAATCTTAATTTCTTTCTCATTCTTTATGTCTTCATGCCAAACACTGTTCTTAATTATTAATATGAGAGATACCATGAGTCCAGCTTGCTAGAACTAATTCCCTCTGCTCTGTAATTTCAGTTCCCTTAGTCTTGCTTGCAGCCATTGTTTGGGAAGAAAATATATGTTCTGTACACCACTTACTTTTTTCATGTTACACAACTTCCAGTGAACGTTATAGTTCAGTGATGGCGAACCTTTTAGAGACTGAGTGCCCAAACTGCAACCCAAAACCCACTTATGCATAGTCGGGTGCCGGGTGGATGTGGCCCATTGGCTGGGTGTGGCCCATTGGCTGGGTGTGGCTAATTGGGGGGTGGCCCATTGGGTGGGCGTGGCTGCAGTGGTAATGGCAGACTGGGTGGGACTAAAAAGTTCAATCAATCAATTCCAACTTTGCAAGATCTTTTTTTTTCCCGTGAAAAGTTGAAATTGACTGATTGATTGAACCTTTTTTTTTTTTTGCACACGGCAGCAGAGGTTTTATAAAAACCTTTGGGTTTTATAAAAACCCAAAGGTTTTTATAATACCCAGCTGAAGGCCTAAGACTGGGGCGACGGCACGCGTGCCCACAGAGAGTGCTCTGAGTGCCGTCTCTGGCACCCGTGCCATAGGTTCGCCACTACTGTTATAGTTGAATGAATATTTGGATCTTTTGTAGATCCAATTATCAGTCAAGACAATGCAATATCACAAGTTGTTCCCTTCTAATGATTTATCTTTTTGTACTTTCATACTTTTATTTCTATTTGAGGCTCAGATCATCTAAAAGATCCAATTCAAATAGGGAGGATGGAGTGCCTGAAACCAGCAAGAAAGCTTGTGTAATGTTTGTCCAATACAGCCTGTGGAAGCATCTGATCCTTTTGTTACTAATTATGGGTCATATCTGGATCCTTTTGTTACTAATTATGGGTCATATCTGTTCATTATGGCATCCACCTTAGCTTCTAGTTGTCTGGCTTTGTGAAGCTTATGTTGGCATGACAAAGCATTAGCATTCGTCTTAACGTGATTATTTTTTTCTTAATAATTGAATATCCGTTTCTGCTCACAAATCATTAATATGGAATTTCTCAGAATCTTTGAAAGCTTCTTTGGAACCCAGACACAAAATCTTGGGACTCATGAATGGAACATGAATTTCCTAGCTTTCATATATAATAATGAAATGTTACATTGTATTTCATTAAAAATCATTATAAGAATTTGCCATATTTAAAGATATATTCCCACAGGCCTGGGACTAACAACCTCAAGATCACATCTGACTACAAAAGTGGGTCTGGTTGTTGGAATCATGCCAGGAAAAAGCAGTTGATTGTTCCACACTTTGGGGAGTTCATGGCAGGGACCAACATTTGCTTTTATATAGTGCTGCCAGCCCATTGGAAGACATTTCCTGTTGGGTCATAGTTTTTCTCCATTTTCTTTCCTAGTTATCCTTTTCTCACCACATTTAGCTTAAATTAAAATTGTATTATTTTATTTATTTATACTTCTTAATTCTTGAATCCTGGCAATTATATTGATAAGTCCATGTAGTTTTCCTGGCCATTTTTGTCTGAAGTGGTTGGCCATTGTCTTCTTCTCCAATAACTGAGAGAGTTACTGGCCCAAAGTCATCCAGATGGCTTCATGCTTAAGGCAGGGCTAAAGCTCATGGCCTCCTTGTTCTTAGCCTGGTACCTTTAATCATGACACAAAACTATCTTTCATATTATGGATACATTTTTATAATCTATGCTAAGAATTTTCAAATGAGGGGGACAGTAACCTGTAGTTTAAAGAAAAATATCCTGGAACTACTAATAAACTGATAAAGTTACTGAATAGAAAATTGGCTGTCTGAGGCAAACTGTTTCCTTTCCCTTTCCTCCCCTTTTCCATGTTCCTCCTATTTGTCTGTTACAGCAGCCCACCCACCTAATTTTTGAGGAAGCCTCGGATTCCATAGAACCCAGTCTAATCAACTTCATTTCATATTCCTCCACTTGTGTTGAGATTGTAGTCTTTAGGATCCTCAGATGTGTGTTGCCACAGTGACTGCAGTTATGAGAATTGTGCCCCAATTCCCATAGGCCTGGGAGTTTTAAACCAGTGCAGTCTGCTTGGGGTGATTCAAGTAGAGAGCAGGATATCAGTATTGATAGGTATTTATGCATACATGTGTGAACAAATCATTAAATGAAATAAGACCCCAATCTTTTTTCCCCCTTTTCCTCTGGCTTTGCGGTAGGCAGGCTTTGCTTCTTCGTAATTATATTAGTTTACATTTTTGGTTCTGTATTTTAAGGCAGTTCTTCAGATCATTTTACAAGTTTTCTCCAACTTCCAGTGCAAATTTGCAAACAGAGTCATGAAACTTGCATAATGCCTATCAGATGTATTTATTAATAAATGATGGTAAAGTGGATACTTGGCAATTTTGTTGACCACAATTTTATTTGTGGTCAACATGTACCTATTTTTTTTAAAAAAAAAAAATCTATAGAAGAATGTCTGTGAATGAGATGAGAAACTTCCAAATTTCTTACTAGGAGGTCTTTTCCGTTGTTCATCTGGGTTCCTTTTCTCCTCTTCCAAATCAGGATGGAGTTAAATATCTTTTTTTGTTAGTGTTACTGTAGTTGGCAACAACGATACATTTTAAGCCAAATGTAGTTTTTTTCTAAAATGTTTTGTAAGAAAAACTGGACTGTTCTATTACACTACATATTGGACCACCCAATAATTTCCATACACAGACTGCTGACTACGACCAGATGATATATTTGTGAATCAGACAAACACGATTAAAATAACCAGCCAGGAAATAAATAGCATTAAGAGAGGATTAACGTTGATATTTTTCATATTACTTTGTATCAAATGGTACATTTAAATGCAGTTTCTATGCAAAATTTTCAGTAGGTCTGGATGTATTTTCATATATATTTATAATACATAAAAAAAAATCTAAATTATGTATCCTAATCTCTCTCATCTTGATGTTTATACGGTATTGATATTCATAACTTTGTAACTTTTTTTTTAACAGACGATTTTGCCGAAGAGGAAGAAGTTCAGTCCTTTGGTTATAAGAGGTTTGGTAAGTTAGACAACACCTTCACATTTGCACAGTGTAGACAAAACAATTGCCCCAATGAATTCTCACTATGTGTTACTTTGAAATATGGTTAAAACATTAAAAATATTGCTTGCCAATAGAGGCAAGGAATTCGTAGCGGGGAGATTGATGAAGAACATTGGTTATTTCACTGGTGATTTTACAGAATGTGTTTATAAGAGGGATTTGTTTTAGAACATTGGCTTATTTGTATAAAAGCTGTTACTGTTTTTGCTATTCAGTAAGACTCTTTCACTGTTAGTAACTATCATCCAACATTTGCAATTATTATTTTCTAAATAGCTGGATGAGTTGCCATATCATTAAAAAGTGCCAAATTTAAGTGATTTGCATTTCCATTAAACATAAAAAAATACAGCCTTCTGACTTGATGTTCAATACACCAATCAGTGACTCCTAAGAATATCTTATCTTCCCCATGTAAATATATGGGTGTGAAAGTTTAGCACAGTGCTTCCCAGCCTGGATAAATTGCCCATAATTGGGTAAAAGTGGGTTTGGGGTTTTTTTTGGATAATGACAAATAAATTCATTATCCATTCACTATAGGGACATTTAAATTGACTTGAAGGGTTTTACTTACATTGGGCAAAAATGACTTTCTAATACGCAGTTTTGGCTAAAATTGAGAAGCATTCCTTTAGCACTTCTGTAAATTAACATGCTAAAATATTCTGTGTTGTTTCATGGTTAATAAATGGGAATAAATGAAATCATTACCACAAACTTTGAAATTCTGGAAACTGAATCCTAGGTGAAAATCACCATGTTTTTCTACCATCCTTACTCATGCCCTATTGTAGAGAATTTCAAAGGCATGTTTTAATGCTCTTACATCTGCTTAGGTAAATGTAATACTAAAGTGAATACTAAAAAGTGAATACATTTGTCATTTTGATTTTGAACCTGCTGAAGCTCTTGCTCATTTTTTCCTATATTAAATTTGTACAGAGATATTTATAGATAGAAAGTAAATTTTATTTTTTAATGTCTCTTTCTAATCATCCATATAATGTTTATGTTTCTGTCAGCAGCCCAAATTACAAATTAGCTAAATTCTAGGGTTTGTTTATAATGTTTGTTACGGTGTTATTAAGGATCCACTTATTAACTATTAATATACTATATATTCAGTAGCCGAGCTTCATATATTTTATGCTTTTTACGTTGTTGTTCCTAGACTATAATGAAGTTACTATGAAAATTATACTTAAGAACATGGCAATAAAAAGTAATATTTTGCATTATTTTAAATCTGCTTAGTCTTCATATAATAGTGAAAATGCAAATGACCTATTAAAAATACTAGTTGGCCATGTGTTACTACTGGAATTATAACTGAAAAGGATATTAGGTTGTTTATAAAAAATAAATAAATCTAATTATTACAAAACTGTTTTTAAGCTACCAGTCTGTCTGTGGAAAATAAATCTCAAATGTTAACAATTGTAGAATAAATTTGACCAACATAGCTGCATTTGTTTCTTCCACTTTTAAGAACAGGTTTTTGGGGTTTTTTCCTGATATGATTTGGTATCCAGGCAAATTATGATGCCTCATTCATGATCCTTTGTTAGCCAGTTGAATTTGCTGCGGGCACATCCTTTCTCCCCTGGTCACTTATCATGGCTCTTCATGGGCCTTTTGACTTAGACTGCAGGAAAAACAACATACCTCATGTCCAAGAACATATCGGCTCCTGCAATCCCCAAACCATTCATTGTAAAATATCATTCAGGCATTATGTAACTTCCTAATAAATATTGATTCACCATTTTTCTGGAAAATCACTATATTTGTTATGAAATGTGTGTCCAGTGATTTTTCAAAATGCAAAGGTCGCCAGTTAATAAAGATTGGGAAAGATATACTGTATATTCCTGGTTCCACTTGAGAGATTTAAAGATTTTCTGCAGCTTCTATAAAAAAAAGCTGTTACAAGACCATACTTTTTAGTGATTCTGTTATTTTGTGAAGAAAGCTAAGTGATGCCATTTTACATATTTTGACAGACACTTTAGGATGTTGTCAACTGTGGCTATTTGTTGACAGCATTGTTATATCCATGGAACGCTTTTCAGTGTGTGTATAAAAGTTTGCTTGGAAATGAATCATATTACTGGCTCTCAGATATAGATATAGAACTAAATTAAATATGTATATCCTTTTTTGTTAGATTCTCACTCTCAAGTTTTGTGGGCCTATATATTTTGAAATTTGTCAGCTCTCAAAGTAATAGCATATTATGTCCATATCTGAGCTAATTATTTCAGTTGACTCACATGCAGAAAAATTACTCTATGTAAAAACAAAATGTCACATCCTGAGAATACAATCTCTTTAAGATGCATTTTAGTGATAATTATAATGCAGTCTAATGCATTTCTTCTGTATAGAAGCATGCTGAACATTGACCAAGAACTGTAGCTCCGAAATAAAAGGGGGCCAGGTGATACTGATCCTCAAAATATTGCACTGGTTGCCTATAAACCCAATATATTATTTGTATGCAAATCCTTTCACAATTTAACAACCATGAATGTATAATGAATGCTTTTCCCAGTAATGTTAAACTCAAGTTTTAACACTTGTGATCTCTTCCAGTGAGAATGGCATATAATGAGAGAATTTGAGATAGGCCCCACTTGGCAATACTTTGAGATAAAAACTACTTTTTATAGTTGTTTGGACTGTAATGTGGCTCTGGGTCTTCTTTAGATTATGTCTGTTGATTTGTATCTATCTTCTCTTTTTTGTGATTCTTTTTGTTGGAAAAAAAAGGCTCTTTGTGTGTTTTTGGCAATGATGCACGGTATATTTTATATTTTGCACTGTCTTGGAATTATTTTATCCGAAGGACAGAATGTATAAGTGAACGATAGTAATAAGATGAATTCTGAAATAAATTAAATAACTTCAACAAGGTTACTCTTAACTATGTAAGTAGAATCGTAGCATTTGCTCTTTATTGCTACTGAGATGGTAATTTCAGAACAAGTGCACAGCACCAAGCTGTATACTAACTTTCCTGTGAAAGAATCATTTCTTAATGATCTCATTATGATAACAAAATCTCTGTTTACAGATTTTTCTTTCTGAGTTACTGATAAAAATAGAAGAATATTTGATACAGAATGAGCTATTAAGATCTGCGCTAGAATTTATATATTTTATATAATTTTTTGTTGTATTTCTACTGTTCATATATTTCTACTGTGAATAACTAAATTCCTTTTTTCCATTCTGAATAACACTGCTGTTTAGAATAGATATGCTTGAATATGTTTTTTTTTTATTTATCGGCTTTGCACATCACCCTTCTGACCTAAGGACCTATAAAATAGAAGACAATATGCAAAATGATAACATGGAATGAACAGAACTGTGATATAGAAATGTTGCTAATCTTAGGAGATACCATTTTTTTTGTTTTACCTTAAATTCCTTAATTAGTCCCCGAGCAAAAATATTCAAATTTATCCTAAAATTAGATAGCAATTGAGCCAGTTTGGTTAAGGCACCAGGCTAGAAATCAAGAGACAGAGATTGAGAGAGTGACTGGCCCAAAATCACAACTCACAGTCTCCTGGTTTCTAGCCTGGTGCCTTAACCACATTCCTGTCAGTAATTAAGTTCAGCTGCATATATGTGATCACATACCCAGAAATCGTGGACTGGACTTTGAACTTTTTGGCAAACCTCTGATAGGCTGTAGTGCCTTGGAACTAGCTTCAAAGGGACATTTTGGTAATCTTGTAAAATGTTCCTCCAAATAATTTGTACAACTCTAATACAATAGTATTGTACTTGTGATAGCTAAAAGAACACTTTTTTTACAGTGCTGTATTCATCTAACCAAAAGATTAAAAATAAAATAACTGGAGAAATATATCCTCCTTTGAAGACCTTTTCAAAGATTCCAGTGATAGCTGAATGAGTGGGCTTTGCTAGCAGATGAAAGAATGCAATGCTATTTAGATGATTGAGTTGATCTGATCTGGTGATTTTTATCTACTTGGGAATAGTTTTGCTGCTTCTAAGGGTATCCTGTTCTAGTGACAGAATGGGATGTGTATCCCACTGGTGCTGTGGAATGTTATACTGTATGCTTGGAAAAACCAAACGCTTTGCTGACTTATCCTTTCTCTGTTTTGCAAGGTTGATGAAGTGCCTGAGAAAGCATGTTTTCTTATCACCCTCAGATAGTCATTAGTCACAGAGTAGCCTCTTTCAGGAAACTGAAGAAAAACTAATCGTTCTGTAAGGCAGGCTTTTTCTGTTGAGAAATCCTTCTTGAACAAATTGTAAAAAATTATTTCTCTGAGATTTGCCTCTGAAAATCCCTCTGAATCTTGTTGCCCTATATTGTGTGATAATGTAGGTCACAATTTTGTTTTATTTTAAATTGCCAACCAAATTGGAAAAAAAATGAATATTTAAAAAAGCAATATCGTCTGTAGGTACAATCCCAGAGTTACATATTAGCTGGAATAAGGCTAATATAACAAACAATGAATGGAGAACAGATACATTCCACTTTGTAAACACTCGGTTTTCAGTGGCCTCCTTATAGTTAAAAATTCGAGCTAGTGCTCCATGAAAAATACTTGGTATAACATTTAGAAATTTTGATCGTTGTTCATTGATGTAAAAGTGTATTGAATCATTCAAAGAAACTGAAGTGGTTTGTTCTTCAGTACTATATATTTGGTATGTAGATAGCTTCAATTTTGGAATGTTCTCTGTTTATTTTGAGAAAATACATTGATTGTATTTAGGAATCTGTCATTGCTGGGTTAACAAGAATAGCATCACAGTTTTTGAATGTAATAAAAAACATGTATTTGGAGGAAATCTCATTGTTCTTATGGTATGAAGAAAAAAAATGTTTCCAGGAACAACAACAAAAAAAACCCCTTTTCAATTGTAAGATTGAAACAATCATTAGCTTCATGCTTCTAAATGATCTCTGGCTGAACTAGGGAGATGTGTGACACATTGACAGATGAATGTGCTAAGAAGAGAATATACTCCCACATACCCTTGAAGAAAGAGTTAACAAAAACCAGAAATTCAGAAGTGTGGTGGGTAAGATTAATCTATGGAAATTCTAGAATCAAGCAATTAAGTAAACCCAGTTTCTTCTTTCAGTTTCCCAGCTTTTCAGAGCCAGGAGTCCAAGTCCTTAGTAACACACAGCTGCTTGCTCTCCTAAAATGAAATGAAGGTTTACAATTGAAGTTGTCTAAGCTGGAAGGGTCAACTGTTCCAGATCTTTCTTTTTCATAACAGGCTTTGATAAGACATGCAGCTACCTGAAATAGGTCTTTTTTCAAATATGGAATTATATTTGCTGCCCCCATGCTATAGTATTTGCAGAATCACCTAGTGCAGGGGTAGGCAACCTGGGCTCTTTTATGACTCATGGACTTCAACTCCCAGAATTCCTGAGTCAGCAGGAATTAGACCTATTTTATAAGCCAAGGTTGCCTACCCCTGACCTAGTGACTTATAAAAATTTTCACAAGTAATCTTAATCATATAATGATTTTTAGATTTTGGATCAATAAAGTCTTTATTTATGTTAATCATATCTTGCATTATATTTTATATCTATATATATATATAATTTTTTTAAAAATACTTAAATATTTTCTAATCAGGATATTAATGTCTTCACACATGCTTCTTGCCTACTGAGTAAACTGCTGGATTTTCAACAATTAGTAGAGAAGATAATGTTAGAAATTAAAAGGCCATTAGCTTCAGAATTGTACATTTATAACATACCTACGCATTCCACCACAAAAGTAGTCTTTCAAAATCAAAAATGCTTATTCCAGTGCAATCCAGAATCACAACTAAATAACTCACTAAATGATAATCTGAGTCTGAGAACTTGGAGAGTAAATAATGGAAGACTAACAAGATGCCAGATACCTTCTTTGCCAAGAGAGTGTTAAGGCTGCTTCAGTTCCTGATCTTCTTGTTTCATTTTTCTCCCCAACAGTTTCTGTTCCTTGCTTTGAAATTTTGTCAATGTATTCCTATCCTAATTAAATAAGCTTTGGTATATTTGCAAGCTTCACATAAGGTTTCACATAAGTCAGCTAGAACCTAATACAAACTAAGAAGCAGGAAATCAAGAATCAGCACTTCAAAACCAGTCAGAATCATAAACAAAGACCAATCAGGAACCAACCTGCATCAACTGGAAACCAGATTGGATAAAGACCAATCAAAAGTCAGGACACCTGGCTGTAAAGACAGGAGCCAAGTCAGACCCTCCTCCGTTGCTGATCTGCCTAGCAGACTACCTTGCTCTGGAGATGTCAGCCATAGTTGCAGGCAAAACCTCAGGAAAACCGTTATCTAGAACATGATCATTAAACCCTGATAGCCAACATCACTCTTCACAAAAGGTCATTTGATGCATTCAGAAGATAGTCAAAGGTGAACTACTGTTGAAGTATTTGTTTATAATTCACATTTCTGAAGCCATCCAATTTCTCAGCACCAGTGGGCAGCATACAAGGTGAAAACCAATGAAATAGAACAACATCAAGCAAACAGAAAGAGAAGACAGCACAGTGGAACTGACATAAAAACTTTTCACAAAGGATTCACAGTCTACTCTTGCCCAAGCCTGGAGAAAGAGCCAGGTTTCAAGGTACATTTTAAGAAGAGCAGAATTGGGACTGTTCATATCTCAGGGTGGATGTTCTCCCAGAAGGTAGGCACTGTGACAGAAGGCATGATTCCTGCGTCCCATCAGTTGACTTTATTTAATAAATGGGATCTGGAGCATTCTGTCGGATGTCACAGGATGTGCAGAAATAATACACACAAGTGGTTTCCTCAAATAACAAGGTCCTGTGCCATATAAAGCTTTGTTGACCAGTGCTTGAATAGCACTGAGAAGCCTACCAGTAACCTGTGCACTTTGTGAAGCAATGGTGTTATATGGGCACTCCAAAACATGCCTGTAACTGCTTGTGCCACCATATTCTGAACCAGCTGAAGTTTCTGAGTGGTCTATAAAGGCAGCTCTATGTAGAGCACATTGTATTGGTCCACATATAAGGTAAATAAGGCATGAATGATCATGAGAGTGGCCTGCTGTTATAGAAATAGGTACCATTGGTGTGAAGATTTTCCAAGGTATAGCTGCTATCTGTTGTGAATGAGAGCTGAGAGTCCAGGAATATCCAGTCAGCCTTTCAAGAGAGGCCAGATTAGGAAGCAGACTGCACATATCTGATTGGAACTGTATTTTATTGATATAGACTACTAACAAAATCTTGAGTTTTCCCTTTTCCCTCTTATACTCTAATAATACTCTAACATTCTTTCTCACACTTTCATTGTTTCCAAGGCTTAAAGTATGTTCTTTTTATGTAACTGACCTTAGTCTTGCCTAGATTTCCAAAGGTAATCTCTGGGGTTGTCTACAGACTCTTCCTTTCAGTTCCATCTGGGGGGATGCAACTAGAGATTCAAGATCCCAGATTTGAAGATTCGTGTATCCTCAGCAATCAGGATGAGTTTGTGCCTCCCCATCCAGATACCACAGTCTTGTCTCACTAGGATAAAATCTTGAGAGCATCATTTTGTTGGTAAGGAGTTGAGATATAAGCTGAGAATCATCAGAATCTGATGGATGACCATGCCGAGCAGTTTCATGCAGATGTTAAATAAGGGTCAAGCCTTTTTGCACCCTGCAATTTAAGGAGTTTGTTCTCTCCATTCTTGCCAACAGCAACAAGAACTAGCCATGGAGAATGGAGAACTACCACATTATGTCCCCTACTCCATCTTTGTATTCAGTCCATAAAACTACATGATTGATGGCGTTGAAGATTGCCAAGAGATCAACGATAGTCAGAATGGTTATACCACCTCATCAGACTTACACCAGAGGCCGTCAACAAATGTACCAATACCATTTTAGTGCTATTCTTTGGCCTGAAATCTGACATGAATGGATCTAGATAATTTACCTCTTCTAGGTCCATTTGAAACTGCAACTTGATCACCTTCTCAACAAGCTTCCCCCGAAAGCAATTGAAAACTAGGTGAAAGTTGTTTCTGACTGATGGGTTCTGCAATCATTTCTTGAGGAGAATCCAATCAGTTCCATCCCATTCCTCAGAGAGTAAGTCAACACTATCTGGATAAAACATATATTTTCTTCACTAACAAGGATGGACATGAATTTTTAACAAACAAGTGGACAGTTTAGCAGATCCAAGGTTTCTGTACACTTCCACAACTGTTATAAAATCAAACTCCTCCCAGATAACCATACAAGATCATGCCTACTTACCTCTTTACTGGACCCACTCATTCTGAACCCAACTCAAAGTGCTTGGAATTTTATCTATCAGATACTAAGAATACTCTTCAAAAAGGCCCTAAACATCTTCTTGCAGCTCCTTTCTCATTAGCAGAGAATGGGTCATGTTAAAAAGGACCACAATCCAAGTCTCTGCAGATGCAATAAGAGTGGAAAAATACATACGCTTTGCCACTCTAGTTTTCACAAAAGAATGTGTAATGTACACAATACTCTTTTAAATATATGGCATTCTGCCTACACAAGCTCAAATATGTTACGTGATAGAAATGTGGCTAGCATGTTTTAAATTCATGTTTCTTCTCAATTCTCCTTTTAAAAAGAAAATACTTCAGCTTTTGAAAACTTGTTTTTCTTTATCATAGAAAGTTATGGATTAGCCCAACAGGATTTGATTTGGATACATCATTTGAATATGATTTCTTATAGCTTTGAGCTAAGAGAGAGATTTCTTCACACTTATAAATTAAGAAAAGTGTTCAGATTTATGATCATTTGTTGTTATTTTATTACTATGGTGATTCCACGCTCTGACACAACAAAGTCCAATACCATCCGAATAGCTAATTTATCCAGGATTATAACTTCTTTAGCTTGTCTTGATGTAACCTATCATTAATTATTCATAATTACAAAAACTTCCCTCTAACACAAAATTTGACTAAAGAAGAGAATCTTTACTGCAATACAATGCCTTAATTAAAGATTTAACTCCTTAATTGTGGCTACATTCTTTAATTCTGACTGTCTGCCTTTAAAATTAAATACAAAATCTGTGTGCACATGTCAACCTAACAAGCTTTGATGTGTTTAATTTTGTTTTTTTAACTGATCAAGCTGAATTTCATCCTTTCTTTTTCTTTTTGAAAACATGAAAAGCTTAGGGTTCATATTCATATCCACAGAACATATTTTTTCTGACCATTTTTAATTAAATCCTCATGCATTTGTTTCATTCCCAGCTAAAAACAGAACCAACCTAAAATCACTTTTACCTGTCTTACCTTAAAGTAATGTTTCCTTCTTTTTCCAACAGCATTTTTGCTGTGGATGTTGTCTGGCATTCTTCATTGGCAATGTGGAGTGGGATCTGCTCTGCTCCTTAGAAGTATTGGGGCATTCTCTTCATTGCTGGTTGCTAGAACTGCACCCTATAACCATTTTGACTTAGGTTTCCAGAAATACCTGGTTTCTATGGAAGTATCTGCTTGCATAATATCGACTGCCTCTTTCTGAACTTTGCAAGCTATAAATATAGAGTTGGTCCTCTTGAAAAAGTGTTCAAACTATATTTAAAAACAGAACAATTGTGAGAACAGTAGTCCTGTCTAACCCAAAGATTGATTTAAACCAGGAAAGAGAAATATGACTTGAGTTTTGCTGATTTTGTTACTGACTGTTACATTGCAAGTTTTAATGGGGCTCCTTTTTTCTACTGACCAATTCTTTCATTCCTGTGATCTGCCCAATGGGCTATTTTTAATTCCAATTTTTTTAAAAAACCAACCCACCACACTAAATTTAAAAATAGGCTACCTGAAAAGTTACAGGTGTGAAAATACATCTTTGTGTGTATCTTCCTGCTAAGATAATTGGACCAGAGGCTAAACCTACCATTTAAAGCATTCACCAATATCAACCAGCCATGGGATTGGGGATTGCGTTTTTGCTGACAGTTGACACTTGATAGGAGGTGAAGTGAAGCCATGGAAATCCAGCAGTCTCTAATCCTATCCCATTTTGAAATAGTTGCAATACTAAGGCAAAATAATAATAACCACTATGTAGGACAAACAGGCAGAAGACAGACAGAATGCATCCATGAACACTTTTGACTAGCAGTCAGAAGACATGATAAAAACTCCTTAATTTCACAACATATGGACAGATTGTGACCATCCTAGACCAAGCCAAGTCCAAAAATGCTAGAAAATTCTTGGAAGTCTGGCATTCAGACAAATTGGCTATAAACAGGGACACAGAGATAAACAAAATCTACATACAATACCATTCAAAAAGACAATCAGAAAGCCAAAAAGGAAATGAAAATACCAAAACACCTCCTCACCAACAATTAAACTAGAGGAGGAGAGTTTAGCATCAAGATTAATATTAGATCAACAATCAAGAACAAAAAAATACCCCAATCAAGGAATTACCAACTCATAGTAAATAACAGCTCAAGGAACCATTAAGACCACTCACATCAATATTGACAGGCCAAGCCACTAGTACATAAAATAAGAGCAAACTCCATTTCCTACTAGCACTGATGATATATATTTTTTATTTTTTTATTATTATATTTTATTGATTTTTTACAATAACAATCCCTACTGCTTAGCAAACAGTGTGTTGTCTGTGTTCATATATTTAAAAACAATCAATAATTAATTTCTATAATTAATCAATATGTTAGTCAGTGATATATTTCCTTGATCTTATCTTCTTCCAGTAGTATTCTCCTTTTGTCTACGTTAAACAAATGTAATTCTTAATATTTTTGATACATACAAGTTTCTAGTATTTGTACAACTAACAATAACATCAACATATCTTTTTTAATCATCTTATATTTCAATTGTATTTATAAAAGTCGCCTTATTAAGATTATGTATTCTGTTTTCAAAATTCTTATTTAAGCTTAATTTCCCCACTGTATTCAAGCCACTCTTATCAATCATAATTTTCTCAAAATTAATTACCTTTAAATATCCAAACTTTTCATTCACATACACCATCCCAATATTTTTACATTTCATGCATTGTGAAAAGTATTATACTACTTATATATCTTATCCCTCTTACTATAGTGTCCCTTTATATCTAAACTTTATCTGTTCTTTTAACCATATTCAAACAAGTGTTTAATCATATAGTACTCCATCTGGTAAGTCAAATCAAGTCTCTTAAATCTGACTCTAGCCTTCTTCTTTTGCCAGGTCGCTTCTCAATTCAGTATGTTCAGCTTGCCAGGGGATTTTTCCTGTATTTTTGTAGATATTGTTGGGGATAAAAAAGACAAATTAAGTAAGATGTTCATTTTTTGTCTCCCAAACTTTAATGGTTTTCCTGACAGCTCTTTAATACATTTTATTAGATCTTCTTTCTTGTCATCAAGTTTGTTTTGAAGTTCTGGAAGATAAAACATTGTTTTTATTTCCTTTGTTGTGGTAAAGTCTTGCAGATTTTCTTTTATTTGTATTAAGTTGTAGTTCTCTTCATTTGTAGCTTCCATATTTAAATCACTTTCCTCTGGTTTGTGTTCTATTATCTGATTTGTTTGCTCATTCTGTATCGTCATTTTTTGAGTTTTTTAATTGTAGGTTTATGTTAGAGATATGTTCATTTATGTCATCAAAGTTATTTTTGATCTTCTCATGATTTGAAACAATTGTCATTTGAATCTGTCTCAGCATTGCATGCATTTTCTCCTGAAATGTGTTTATTTTGTCTTGAGTCATTGCTCCTCAGATCTCTGATGTTCCAGGCTGAGGTCTTCAGGAGGGAGTATTAGGTGTGGTTTCCTGTCACTTTTAGATAGATGTACAACATCCATTTTGTCTCCCCCCTCCAGATAGTTTTTCACTGGTACCATAGTCTCTTTGATTAGTCTTGTCAAACCAGCCATTTAAAATCCAAACAACCAAAACTTATGTAGTTCTTATCTTTATATATGGTTTTATAGTCCAATACATTTCTAATTATCAAAGCACCATTGAAAGCAATATTTTGTAACAGTTCTTCTATTCAGAGGTCTTACAATTATCAGCCAGCCAAGATTTCAGTCCAGAATGTTTAACCACCTGAAAACTTTCCAGTAATTTCCCCCTTAGAAGATTAGCCAAAAGTCAAGGTTTTTCTTTTTCTGCAAACAGTTCTTGACCTTGAAAATCACAGCTCAGTGTATTTATAATCCCAAAAGGTCAACAGTTTCTAAACAAATATAGTTCTCTCTATAGTAGATAGCCCAGTATATTTTCTTTCCTTTGTTCCCAGCTGTTTTCTATTTAGAAGTCACTGAAGTTCAAAGAAACAAGTTGTTCTCTATTTCTGAGCGTCTTGCCCATTTCAAGTCAATGCAGCTATAGTTTTATGCTCTAATTCTCCACCTGATGTCAGTAGCTATTCATTTTCCAACTTTTAAAGCAGAGAATTATTTTCTTATAATTTCATCAATACTCTTTCAGATGTGAAATTTTAACAGTTTTCATGGTTTTCAGATTTATCCAGACTGCAGTATTATTAACCTCATTCCATTATATTTCTGTTCCCCATTAAAATTTAATTCGCCGCTTCCGTCTGAGGGAGCGTGGGGGTGTAGTCCCCTCCCTTCTCACTTTCGGAGGATTTTATGCTTCTTGGGAATCTTTTCCAGGGAACCACATAAAAAAATAAGAGAGAGAAGATCAAATTTCTCACCCAGTTCCAAGCACGCTGTTCACCATTGTTCTGGTTAGTGCTTTTGGACTTTGGCTGCTATTCGCCTGGGCTGGTCACTGAGATGTGGCCAGCCTTTCTCCTGTTGGGTTTTGTAGGGCTTCCCCCAGATCGAGCAGATCGACTGCCATTGTTCTGCGATCATTGGGGTGCACCTCCTTCTTTGTCACCTCTCCGAGACGACTTTAGACCCATTTTAGGATTCCCAGGCAGGGTGAAACCAGCCAAGGGGTGCGGACCTCCATGATCCCGCAGTCATTTTGTTACAACACAGGACCAGAAGTCTGGACTAGGATATTTCTAATGTATCTTCCAATCTTAAAATTCTATGATTTTGTGTTTGTATTGAACATTATGTGTTTTCTGCAGGATCATATGAATTTTCTTTCCTAGAATGAATTTAGTAATTTGTCAGCCATGGCCACATATCATCCCCCTCAATATCAGTCCTATTCCTGGCCTTTTTTTTCTCTTTGGATGGATTACTGACTTCTCACTGCTTTTAGTACTAGGAAATCTAGCATAAATATCTGGTTCATGCTTAAAGCCCATGTAGTAATTCAGGCAATAGCCAGAGAGAGTTTATTTTTCCTTTCCAATGTTTTACCAATGGAAGTTGCACCATAAAAACAATAATTATTCATGCATATTCCCTGTTCCATAGGAACAGCATATATTACAGCAATCAAATAGGAGTTTATTCTAAAACATGCAAATTTGAGTGCCTGTTTTTCTGAATGCATAGAAAAGAAATGAACATAATTCCATAGCTCTTTAATATTTCAGTGCTATAGTATATTTTATTTTGATTTATTTATTAGACTTTTCAACTACTCAAGTTCTTTGGGTCATATACAGTGAAGTCAATATATAAATAGTGGTTATAATTGTCTTTTTTATACTTGGTTTCCATTTATAAAAGTAAAGACCAGCAAATTGCAATATTTGTCGGTATACTGAGTAGAAATCATAATATGTAATGGTAAGCTCATTAGATATCTAGATTATTGAAGTATATAATATGAAAATGCTGGCATAAGCATTGTAGCCTTAAGCAGCATTGTAGCACATTTGATTCAGGCTAGGTAACATTAGAGATAATATGATAAAACTCCATTTTTTTCCTGCTACAGTATTAGGAAAATAGTTAAGAGATTCCTCTTTAACCAGGTCTTTGCAATATGAATAGGTTGTATCTATGGTATGAAAATTAAATATATATAGATTTAGGCCTACATAAACCTACATTCAAATCCATTCTCAACTATGAAAGCCCCCTGAGTGATTCTGAGCCAATTATATTCTCTCAGCCCAACTTTATTTCACAGAGTTGTTATGAGGAAATCTCCAAATGTTGTTTTGAGTTCCTAAAGATATGGCATTTAACAACTAATAATAAATAAAATACCCAGTAGTGATTTTAATTAGTTTTGTGAAATTATGATTTATTAAATGTGTGGGCAGTTAATCCCCTTTGGAGTCATGGTGGCTTATAGCATTCATACAATACTATAAAAAGTCCATGATACATAAATCCCCAATACACAAGAGAAAAATAACATAATATCTATAACAATAAAATAATGTAGCAATATGCAAACAGCAAAGATAATAAAGATAACATGATTGTAAATGAGCAATTTTTCACTGACTTCAGAAATGCCACAGCTAAACAGTCTAACTTAGCTTCAAGAATTATTCCGAAATATGCTGTCGATCAGGGGTCCTCAACCTTGGCAACTTTAAGACTTATGGACTTCAACTCCCAGAATTCCTCAGCCAGCAAAGCTGGCTGAGGAATTCTGGGAGTTGAAGTCCACAAGTCTTAAAGTTGCCAAGGTTGAGGACCCCTGCTGTAGATCCAAGGAGAACCTATAAAGAAGCAGGTACGCCTCAGCTTCCTTCAAAGCTGCCAGCATCATCCATTCCATAGTGAACCATTGACAGCTTCCTGGATCTAGCAAGTCACAGATTTGCCAGCTCTTTGTAGGCGCCAGGAGAGTTGGATCGAGCCTACAAAGGGCATGCTTCACTGGAAATCCCCCACGGAATGCAAATTTCACATGCAAATTCTTTGATGGAATCTGACAAATGTTTATGTAAGCTGGCTAAAATTATTTATAAGTAAATACTTCCAGAACTTTGGTGTTATTCTAGTTCATAAAATGACTGCTGTATCTCCCTGCTTAAAATATGCTCAACTCAATCACCAACATTCAGTTTTTTTGTTGACACGAGGTTTAATAAAATAGAATGAAGTATTATTTTTCTGTCCTGTTTGATGTGTGTACTGCTGAGGACAGCAAAACTGAAGAACAAAGTGCAACAGAGCACAGACAAGCTGAAGTTATAGAAACAGTTGTGGTTGATGGAGGAGCCCAATCCTTTCCTTCACTTAAAAATTATTTCTCTAGAAATGCCCCAAAGCAGCCAGTGGCTGTTTCCAAGCAAAATGTTGCTGTGGTTTTGTGTTTTTTTCCTTTCCATTATTGCACAGTGTGTATATTGGCGTTTTGAACATTTTCTTTCATAATGTATAGTTACGGTGTTCATTGATGGACAATATTATTTGAAAGGTCAGCTGCTCCAACTGGCATATAAGCAAGCCCTCCCTCTCTGCTCTAACTCAAATTGTTTCAGTTTATATACTATTCTTAAGTTCATCAGAATGGGGCATATGATACAACTGCATTTTAAGACAAGGTTAAACACATCTCCAGTTTAAAAACAAGGTCCCAGGAGAGGGTATTAAATCCAGAGAGTGCTGATCTGTTTCCTGTTTTTGTTATGATTTCTCCACTGTAACTGAATATCCCTCTGAGCTGCAGCAAATAAGAATTATCCTACTATGTCTATGTCAGCAGGCCAAGAATTGCTGGTTTCACCTCCTGCTTTTTACATACTCCTAATGAGATCTCAGAATCCCAAAACATATTTTTATTAATTTATGTTTTAAACTGTGCTGTCAGCGCATGCTTTGAAAGGAATGGACAGTTGCTATCTTTTACTTTCATTATTAACACAAATAGACGCCTTAGTTTGGGATACTATACTGTATTTTTATCTACTACTCCTAGGAATGCTACACAATGATGTTGCCATTTAAAAGGAATTTTAAAGGAATGCTACACAATGATGTTGCCATTTAAAATATACCATGTATTACATTTTTTGCCAACCCTGCCAGGCTAACCTGATGCTGGTTGTATTTAAAATGTCCTGTTTAGTAAACAAGGTGGATGATTCTTACTGGAAACTTCACCAAGTATGATCTTGTATAAACTTGCTTTATTGTGTATGGAAAATTACTGGGGGAAAAACATACAAAGTATAATATCAAGGAGATTCTCAGCAGAGTTCTGCAGGGATGCCAATCTCCTGTGTATAGAGCACCTGGCCTCCTTGGCTGTTCTCATTAAGGGTTAAATGCTAGATTACCCTAAGAAGTTTTAAAAAGAAATTGGGATGAAGACAGTGGCAAATATCTTTGTATCGTTGCCAAGGAAACTCTATGGACATTTTAATAAAGTCTCCAGCAATGGTTAAAGTATTAGGTTAGAAACCAGGACACTGAACTCTAATCCCATTTTAGGCATAGAAGCTGGTTGAGTGACTTTGGACCAGTCTCTCTCTCTCTCACTCTCTCTCTCTCTCTCTCTCTCTCTCTCTCTCTCTCTCTCTCTCTCTCTCTCTCTCTC
>NW_015386522.1:634648-660116 GCF_001527695.2 Protobothrops mucrosquamatus
GAGGAATTTCACAATTCTTTATCTTTGCAGGGAAAAGCATAAGGGAGTAAAGAAGCTACATGGATTAGCTCCATCTTTCCATTTCAGTATCTACCACCCTTATGTTGTTTAAAACTAATTGAAAAGGACCTGGGTCTGTATAATACACTTGATGTACAAGTGTAAACAGGTAGTTCTTGTTTAGCTACTGTCTTGTTTAAAGACCATTCACAGTTAACAGGAGTAATGAAAAATAATTTTACAACCAGTCTCACATTTAAAGCAATCGAAAACTGAATTAAGATCATAAGCGCAGGCAAATGATTTCACTTAGTAAACACTTCGCTTAACGATCAAGTTGCCAGTCTCCGTTATGGTTATTAAATGAGGACTAGTTGTATAACTCTTCCATACAATGGGAAACCCCTGGTCCTATGATGTTCAACCTTGGCACAGTTTTACTTCTATAGATTAGTATATATGTATATCTCCTTTTGATGCATTCCATATGCATCATATTGGGAGGAAGGCTGCTGGACAGCTCCTGCCCACATTATTCCTTCATGAGAAAGAGGCAGTATAATGAGTTGGGGGAAAAATAGTCTTCTACAGCACAGGTGAGATATTATTTAGACTTACTCTACTCAACCCAGCATTGTCCAGTTCCACAGGGACAATTGCTAAGATTTCCCAGCTAGTATAGGAATAATTGAAAAATTTGTAGATTATGGAGGATCTGTGCCCTACAGGAATGAATGAATGAATATTAAAAAATAAAAAAGTGGATATGTTTATCATCTGGCCAACTGCAGGAACTTTGATGTAATATAAAGAAGAGCAAGCAGCACTGGAATACGCTGCCTAAGGAAACAATGGAGTGTCATTTCTAGCAAGGACAATTAAGATTCACTACTTTAGAAGCAATTGCGTCAAAAATAAGTCTAGTAGTTGTGAGGACCAGTTACAAAGCTGCTGAGGTGGTGACAGTGAAAGAACAACAGAAACTGGGGAGGAGTTAAAAGCCTTAAATAGGGTCAGGGAAAACACAGGTCCCTCCAAATGTTGCTGAACTTCAATTCCCAACAGCCGTGTAGAATGCTGGGAAATACGTATTAAAATTAGAATTCTAATCTGGTATCCTTAAATCAACATGGTGTTTTTTTTCATTCTGTTATTGTGTGTGCTGTAGTTTTGCTAATTCTAGTAATTTTTACAGTTATAGTGAAGGAGGGAAAAATCTTGATTGTTTGTGAAATCAATTACATAGCAGTGCTCGAATAAAAAAATAAAATATCTGGAGGGACAGTTGTTAAGTGAATCACGTCATTAAGTGAACCTGGCTTCTCCCATTGACTTTGCTTGTCAGAAGTTGGCTGAAGAAGTCACAAATGGTAATTATGTGACCCAGGATGCTGCAACCATCATAAATTTTGATCACATGACTGTGGGAATGTTCTGATGATTATAAGTTTGAGGAGAGGTCATAAGTCACTTTTTTCAGCGCCACTGTAACTTTGAATAGTCACTTAACAAATGGCTGTAAATCAAGGACTACCTGTACACAACTGACTTGACTTACATTTGTCTAATTTGTGTAACTATATAATTGAAAATTAATTACTTAATTATACCTTTTGAGGCAAATGGTATAAATTCTATCAGTTGTCTGGATAGCTTTGGAATTCAGAAATAAAATGTTGCTTAAATCTGAATGGAGGTTTGGACCATCAGTTTTTTATTTATTTCCAAACCACATTTTCAATAATGATTTTTAAAAGGAATTTGCTTTCCAGCCTAATTTATGCTTTGGAAAGCATCTAAAATAGAATGAATGAAATTGTGTTAGGACACTTAATAGTCTTCTAATTGAATCTACCATCTTTCTTTTAGGAAGAAACTCAAAGTGATCAGGAGATAGGTGAAGAAAGATAATTAATGTTTTCACAACCCCATCTGCCATATCTCCGCTAGCAGTAGACCTAACAGTGTTATATGTAGCTTTTGGCTGTACTGTACTGCTGGATCAAAACTGAAATGTTTATAACTGCCTGTCTTCTTGGAGATGATAGTCTCCCTGCTTATTTACTTTTATAAACCTAAGTGATAATTTACTCTAGGACTGCCTTTGTAGTGTCAGTTTTCTAGCTCCTTTGTTGGGTGTATGAAAATTATACCTTCCCTACTGGCTTAATTTTGTTTGTTTGTTTTCTTTCTCCTTTGTTAGAAAGATGGACATCTGGCAGGGCTTTGATGCTTTCTGGTCTGATCTGATTGTTCTCAGGCTGCCAAGAGTTGACTACCACTGAGAGTCAGTGTAACAAGTCAGCATATTTCTTTGTCTGCTTGGAAAGTCTGGTACTCACATTGCTTCTTTTCAAATTGAGCAATAAAGAATAACTAGTGGATTTCCAGTAAATTGTACAGATACTGAGATCAGGCAAAGACCTTTTGAACCATGTCTTTTGCAAGATTTCCAAACAAATAGCCTTGGAAGAAGAGTGATCTTGCAAGCTTAGTGGGCTGTAAATTATATGAGTTCTTTTCAGAACAGTTGGTAAAAAAATACCACTCCGTCCCTATTTCTTCTTGTGATCTCAGTAAAGTGTTACAGATTTTCCAATAACACACCCTTAGTGTCATACAGGTAGTCCTCAACTTAACAACCATTCATTTAGCGATTGCGCCAAGTTAAATGGCACTGAAAAAAGTGACTTACAACCAGTTGTCACACTGACAACTGTTGCAGCCTCTCCACAGTCACATGATCAAAATTGGGGGTGGTTGGCAACTGGCATGCATTTGCAATGGCTGCAGTGTCTTAGGGTCATGTGATCGCCGTTTGTAACCTTCCCAGCCAGCTTCTGACAAGCAAAGTCAATGGAGGAAGCCAGATTCATTTAACGATCTCATGATTTATTTAACAACTGCAGTAATTCACTTAACAACCATGGCAAAAAGGATGTAAAATTGGGTGGGACTCACTTAAAAATTGCCTTGCTTAACAACATAAATTCTAGTTCCAATTGTAGTTGTGAGCCGAGGGCTACTTTTATCACGCTTTAATGCAACAAAAGAAAAACTTCATGTCTCTTTTGATTCAAATTCTGTGGTTGCTCTTTCCATGTCATAGACTGATCCTGTCTTCTGACCCTTAAATTAGTATGTTAGTAGATCTTAAGTTAAGTAGGTTCATTAGTACTTCTCATTTATTGTTGTGTTTCTTAAATTGATTTATTATCTATTGTATTTGGTTTATTTGGGTCTCACATCCTTTGTCAGCCAAAAAATTCATTATTATTTCAAGCTGTATACAATCATACATACAAACTATGCATAACCAAAAGGTAAATAATTTTCAGTGCATTGGTAAAGGATCTGGGATCCAAAAAATGAGAGAGAGGCTTTCATAAATAAGACGCTACTGGGATGACTATGTATGTTAGATCCATTCTGTTCCTTGTTGGTTAAAGCCTCCAGGATGGTGCCATGTGGTTGGGTATATATGGTAGTAAATGTATCCTTGACAGAGGAGTTGCTTCCCTCAACTGTTAAACTAAAGTTAGTCTGCCCTTTCCTCAAGAAACTATCTCTGGATCCAACAGAACTGGAAAATTTTCATCTGGTTTCCAACCTTCCATTTTTAGCTTCATTCTCCTTTACAGCTCCAAAGACCCTTTCAGGAAGTGAATTATCTAGACCTCTTTCACTCTGGATTCAGGCCGGATGATCATATTTAAAACAGCTTTGGTTGCACTGGTTGTTCGTTCCATTTGATTCTGGTGGCAAGCAAGCAATTTAACTCTGTCTGTGTATGTATGTGTGAAGTGTCTATTCATATCATATCAAGAGTACAATTTTTAATTGTTTTGGTCTTTGTATGTTTCATAATTAGAGTAGACCAGAACAAATAGATAAACATTAATTGGAGGTTTCATATTTGAGGTTCATACACATATATAATGTCATATTATGTGATTTGCACTTGTAGAAGCCATGAATTTATCAGTTCTTGCCTGACCTAATAAACATAAAGAAACATAGTCATCCCATTATTTCTTACATCAAAAGAGAAAGGATTGTTTTATATTGTGTCGATTCCTGCAGTCCTAATTTGTGCAGCTCAGTGCAAATGCTTGTTCATGCATATGTCACTGTTAGTTAATCTTTAATTATAGCTGATGTATTCAAGAAAGTTATGCTATTAGATATTGCAATGGGAAAGGAAGATTAATCTTCCTCAAGCTGTATTTAGTATTTAGTCTTCCAGTAAGGAAATAATGTGATGCTTATCCATTGAATGCTTTTGCAGTTTCTTAATTAAATCATATCATAAAGTTCTAATTTAGAATATTTTATTTATGCAGAAGTGGATTGATATTGTACAGATAGTCCTCAACTTACAACCATTCTTTAGTGACCTTTCAAAGTTACAATGGCATTGAAAAAAGTGACTTAAAATCAGTTCTTGCACTTACAATCAATGTAGCATCCACATGGTCACATGATCAAAATTTGGGTGCTTGGAAACTGGCATGTATTTACAACAGTTGCAGAGTCCCAGGATCAAGTGTTTACCATCTGCAACCTTCCCAATTGCCTTCCAACAAGAAAATGTGGGAGCCAGATTCACTTAACTATCTCATGATTTATTTAACAACTACAGTGATTGGTTGACAACCATGGCAAAAAGGTTATAAAATCTTACAATCTTGTAAAATCTTGTAATAAAGTCAGATTTGTTTAATGACTGCAGTTATTTGCTTAACAACATGACAAAAACGGTCATACAATTGGGTGCGACTCACTTAACACTCGCCTTGCTTAACAACAGAAATTCTAGTCTCGACTGTTGAGCATTGCCTATATTACAAAATTGTTAAGAAAGCCCTAGTCCTGTTCTGTCCTTATTGATCAGTACAAACTGCTGTTAAAAAGATGGAATTGTATTCTTTCTTTCTTTCTTTCTTTCTTTCCTTTCTTTCCTTTCTTTCCTTTCTTTCCTCCTTCCTTCCTTCCTTCCTTCCTTTCTTTCTATCTTTCTTTCTTTTTATGCAGTTACCCATCCCAAATCATGACTCTGTGGAGATAACAATTATAAACATAATAAAACAAAACAAAATAAAACATTTGAAACTAATAAATAATACAGCAGCCAAAATTCAAAAAAACCAGCCAACAACAAATAATACAACTGTGATACAGGATCATCCATAACCCGAGGCTTCAGGTTCAGTAGCCAAGATCTTTAAGACCTTAGAAAAAGCCATCAGGGTTGGAACAAATCAAATTTCCATGTTCCAGAGAGCAGGTGCCATGACAGAAAACTCTTCCAGATGATACTTCCTAATGGATAGGACACAGAGCATAACTCTTCTGTTAGATCTAACAAGGCAGGTAGATACAACTGAGGAGAGAAGTAAACTGATCTTAAGTCATGAAGGGTTCTACAGGCAAGGACCAGCTGCTTAACTTGTATCTGGAAGCATACTTACAGCCTCATAACTCATAACTGCCTCTGTTACTTTACATTAACTACAGCATGCAAATGCTCTTCAAGAGCAAATCTATGTAGAACATATTGTAGTAATCCAGTAAACTGAGCCTCCCAATGAGGAAATGGCCAGAATTAATGCATAACACATAGCTGTGCAAAAGCCATACTTGCCACCTCTCCAAATTGTGCATAGATCCCAACTGGAGTAGAGCAACTCTATCCAAAACTAAAGATGGAAAATCCCCAAAATAAGGGGCCATAAAACCCAGAACCGCTAAGTCTTGTTAGAGTTGAGTTGAAGGCTTTCCCCATCCAGATCTCCATAGCCTCCAGACATTGAGATAAGACCTTCATGACATCATTTGAATGATTTGGGGTACAGATATAAAGGTAGATATCTTCAAAATACTCATGATGCTTCACCCCAAATCTTAACATGACTTCACCGAATGACGTCATGTTAACATTAAATAGGAGAGGAGAGAATATTGAATCCTACTCTCCAAAGCAAGGGCTATGAGTTGGCTAACTCCACCCTCATAACATCAACTGGAACCAGTTTCTGCAGGAAATATTTATAGTTCGTGTTATTTCAGCAAGCTGATAGTTGTGGGGGAATGTAAGCTCATAAGCCTGTATAATTCTTAAACTCAATAAAGTATTTTGCATGACTTGTTAAACTATTATATTGTTTGGTCTTCTGTGGCATGTGAACTCAGATCTTGAGATCGTTATAATTAAAATCATTCTAAATTGTTTATTTATCCTAACCATGGCTCTTCCTGTTAACTGAACATAACTATGCAGACATACACACTGTCTAAATTTAAAACTCTATTATTGCCCCCAGAAAAGCCAAATCCCCACTTGCATATAACCACAGCACAGTGATTTTTTGAATATAGCAGTTCCCATATGATGCAGCCTTCATCTTGTTCCAGACCATGAATGAAGCAGACTTAAGTTCTCCATTGCTATGTTGGTATTAAAATTGTCTCTTTTCCTTATTATAGCATTGTTCAAAAGCAACCTTAAGGTGTATAAAATCTGTTTATGTTTCTTCATCCTAGCGTTGGAGGTGGTCAAGTGGCAACTCTTAAAGTATCATCTTCAGTAGAGATCTATTTGGGAAGAGGTGGGATAGGTTCCCCTAACAATCTATTGTGCTATTCCATCATAATCAGGGTGTATCCCAGGGAAGGTGGAGTTAAGAATATCAGGAATGTATGCCAAAAGTATATATAATCCCAGCTGCCCAGCTGAAGTAAGCAGCTATCTATATTAGGCAACAGTGTATAGAAAGTGGTGAGAGCAGATTTTAGTAACAATGGGAAAGTCATTATTTCATGTGGGAAAAGGCAGTGGAAAAATTAGTCTTGTATATTACTCCAAACCTCACATGAAGAGACAATATATTGATAATATATTGCCAGATGATGGTCAGCTCAGGTTAGATGGCACTTAGCATGCTACTGAGGGAGAATTTAGGATTTATTGCTGTTCAGGTAGCCCTTGACTTACAACAATTCATTTACTGACTGTTCAAAGTTTCCATAGCACTGAAAAAAGCAACTTATGACCATTTTTCACACTTATGACTGTTGTAGCATCCCCTTGGTCACATGTTCAATATTTTGATGTTTGGAAATTGGTTCATACTTATGAAGATTGCAGTATCCCAGGGTCATGTTTTGCAACCTTCTGACAAGCAAAGTCAATGGGGAAGCCAGATTCAGTTAACGACTGTGTTACTAATTTAACAACTGCAGTGATTCACTTAACAACTGTGGCAAGAAAGGCCATAAAATGGGACAACACTCAATAACCTTTTGCTTAGCAACATAAATTTTGGGCTTAATTGTGGTAGTAAATCAAGGACTACCTGTACTAATAGTGTTTATGTCATGACTAATGACTGAGCTCACATGCCACAGAAAACCAAACAATATAACAATTTAACAAGTCCTTGGGGCATCTAATTACTGATTTTTCCATATAGAAAAAGAAAATCTGAAGCTTAAAATTATGGTGGGAACATAGAACATAAGAAGCATGAACATGGGACAGTTTAACACAGTGAAAGATGAAACAAGTATACACGTAAATTTTCAATTTACTTTTCAATTAGAAGATTGTTTACTGCTCAGGGCATAAAAAACTCTCATTACCTATTACAGGAATAGATGGAGCAGTTATGCAAATATGGGAAGCAGTAGGAAACTTAATAAAAGTTCTAACCAAACTATGCCAGCAAATTTGGAAAAAGACATACAGTAGTGGCCAACAAATTGCAAGAGGTCAGTCTACATACTAAGGCCAAAGAAAAGAGACTTAATGGAATGGGCCAACTACACTATAATATCCTTAATTTCACTTGCTAGAAAAATATTGCTTAGGATCATCCAATATGGAAAGGGAAATACCAGATGTTCAAGCTGGCATTACAAAAAGGCTGAGGAACAACAGACGTTATTACTGATACTTGCGGGATATTTGAGAAACCCAGATAATTAAAAACAAAAATAAAAGCATGTGGTTCATTGATTGAAGGGCTTTCAATTGTATCAAGAATGATGAGCTGTGGAATGTGTTTAGAAGCACAGGGATCCCAGAACATTTCCTTCTCCTCAAGTGAAAATTTCAATAGTCTGCACTATGCTGATGATATTGTTCTGAAATGCAAATGATACACAATAATTTGTGGGTATTCCTGCAGGTCTCTTAGAGGAAAATATGGCATCATGACTTTAGAAGTTCTGCTA
Source organism: Protobothrops mucrosquamatus (assembly GCF_001527695.2). Classification (NCBI taxonomy): domain Eukaryota; kingdom Metazoa; phylum Chordata; class Lepidosauria; order Squamata; family Viperidae; genus Protobothrops; species Protobothrops mucrosquamatus. Next base: position 642,884 of record NW_015386522.1, read on the forward strand.
AGTTGGCCCAATTTTAACTTTTAAAATCTCATCACAGCAGTAACTGGGATATGTTAGATGGGATAAGAAAACTCTTATCTGAGTTATCATTTGGCAATAAATGAAAGCCATGTGCAAATTTCAAATGGTTTTTAAGATGTGCGCTTGCACATCCACATCTGAACACTATGAAACAAAAGCATCTTTATTGACACATAAAGGAGCTGTTGGGCAAAGTAAATTTTAATGTCTTCATTCATTTTTAAATCCCTTTTAATGGTTGTATTCAACATTACAAAAAAAATAAACAGTATAAAAACACAAAAGAAAAAGTTTTTAAAAATCCTAAAAATAATCTTTTTTTGTAATGTAGAAATAAAATAATAAACATGAGGACCAACATTTCAAAATAATGAGGGGGATATTTTGGCTTTTCTTAAAAACAGCATACGGTATGTAAATTTTAGATAGAAGCTTTAAAAATGAAAGCATTAAAGAATATTTAAAGTTTTTAGTAGTTGACCAATATTTTTAATCTATTGGTTTTGCAAAGTCAACATAATACTTCCTGCTTATAAATGCTTGGAATTTCATAACCATAATGGGCAGTAAATGGCAATTGTATTTGCCTCCTCCTTTAAAAAAAATCAGTTTTAATATGAGTATTGACAGAAAAGAACCAAGATTCATGAGGAATTGCTTTGAACATACAGCTTGTGGTCTAAATTGATGGGAGAATGACGTAAAAATGAATCATTTGAACCAGTTGTGAAATTCCAAAAAATAGCATTTAATCTAATCCAGAGACAAATTCAAATACATGTAACTTTACCGTGCTACTTCTATATCACTTTTTAAATATAACACAGGAAGAAATTCCTCATATTTTATTTCATTACATACAGTATATACATTTCAGTCAGATCCTGAACGCATTTGTCATACTCTGACTAACTCATGGCAGTTCTGATGTACACTTGATAAGTATTTAAATTAAAGAAAAAAATACACTTTTAGTCAGAATTACCACAGGACAGGTAACAAATATTAATACTAAGAAAGTGTGTACTTTCCAACAGAAAAGAAAAATAAAGAAGGAACAAGCTCAGCCACCGCTGTTAAATTCAAGTTCCGTTGGGATGCAAATAATTTGGAAAATGTGATTAAATGCTTACCATCTAAAATAATGCAGTGCTTTCCAGGTCTTACAGAACCACCTTATTGATATCTCTCTGCTGATAGAATGTTATTCAGTCCAGTTAATAGTTCTATCAATGCAGGGAAAAACAGTTTATCTCTATTGATTGTCCCACCCTCTCCACAGGGTTCTGTAAAATTGCCCAAACTTCTGGAGCATATTTGTGGAAGATTATAGGCAATTACAGAAAACCAATTCTCATCATTTTGTGTTGATATAATCTCCATTATCAACAGTGAAGATCAGCAAACATGGTTTTCTATTGCTGGCTAGACTTTTTGGCACATCTGCCTGCTATTTTTTGTTCCAGATACAAACTTTCTCCATTGAGGTTGATCCTCTCATAGAATCCTAATGCATATTTGACCCAACTTCTGAATTGGAGTAATGAAATCTGAACTTTTGGTATCCTATTATATTTATGATCTATAGTTCTCATAAATGAAATTTCCTAGAAATATTTAGTACCAATGGAAGCTCTCTTCCCAGAGAAAATAGTATCTTCACATGGGAATTTTTATTGTGATGGATCATATGCTTCCCCTATAATCTTGTTTTATTAAACTCAATTAAAAAGAGATGTATATACATCCTTTACTTGATTGAAAACTATATATAGCCTTTGATTACCAAAAATTAAAGTCTCAAAAGGAGGTAACATTGCATTAAAAACTAATTTGATTTAATTTAAATTTACATTTAATTAAACATAAACTAATTTAATTCATGTTATAGAGCCGTGATGGCGAACCTATGGTACGTGTCCCGCAGGTGGCACGCAGAGCACTCTGTGTGGGCACCCATGCCGTCGCCCCAGTCCTAGGCCTTCAGCTGGATTTTGTAAATCCTTTTTGGTTTAGGCCTCCGTTGCCGTGTGCAAAAAAAAAAGGTTCAATCAATCAATTTCAACTTCTCGTGGAAAAAAAAAGATCTCGCAAAGTTGGAATTGATTGATTGAACTTTTTAGTCCCACCCAGTCTGCCGTTACCACCACAGCCACACCCACCCAATGGGCCACGCCCACCCAATGGGCCACACTCACCCAATGAGCCACTCCCACCCGGCACCCGATGATACATAAGTGGGTTTTGGGTTGTAGTTTGGAACTCGGTCTCTAAAAACTTCGCCATTACTGTTATAGAGTATTCTTTATTTCTTCTTTAGTCAGAAACTTTAGAAAGGGCTTTGGGGAAGGTGCTTGTACACTTTCAAATTAAACAAATTGTTTAGTTTATGATAGTAGATTATTAAATGTAACTTAACTTTACAGAGAAATCTTGTAAATTCTCATTTATCCAAGTTCTCCTTTTAGATAGTCTCTTGGTTTTTCAAGTAGATTTGGAAGGCCTTCTTCCTCTTAAAGAAGACAATATAATCTTTAAATTTAAACCAAGTTATCCTAACAAATTCTTAGATTATGTTTTTTTAAACATGAAAAATATCCATAATTTTCTATCCATAATATGCTGGCTAAACTAAATCTAGAAATGATCTGCGTGCAAACCAGTACCATATGTAAAAGAATCGGTCTCTTGATCCTATTTCTTCTTTTCAAACAAGCAAAGTGATTTAAAGAATGTTACTGTCAAGACCCCTGATATTGGAATGTACTTGTATATACTTTGGAATTCCTGTATAGAGACACATAAAGATGTACTTGGCCTGAAGAAAGATTTCTATAATTTCAATATGCTGAATAAAAAATATCATTAATTTTGAATGTACTAATAATTTACAGAGTTATTGCTTTCTTTAACCTTCTTCCCTCCTTTTTATTTTTTTCTTAGCTTATTTATTAGCTTATTAGCTCCAGAAAGAAAAACAACGAAGTCCAGTTGCCTTGTGAAAAAGAACCTTTGGAATAACTATGACCTGGATGACACCTGAGAATCTCTATAGACACTTATTAGCTCCAGATTTCCCATAAAAGACTAATTCTTCCTGTCCTTCTACGCCATCTATTATTATTAATGGCTAATATACTGAAAACCTTAAGTCAATAGTGTAGCCTGTCTGGTTCCTAATTGTTCCTTATTTCTTCAGTTTAAGGAATGCATTTTAGCTTTCATAGAGTGTTCTTGGCTTCATAATCTGAATGCAGAAGAATGCTCAGGCATAACAATGACAATCCTCCAGATCTTGTCTGGGATGTATAGTTCTAATCTGGAGAGCCATCAGTTGCTCCTCTTAATACAGATGTGCTAGGATGCTAGAAGTCAGTTTTATATTCAACTTGTCAAAAATATTTTTACAATTTCCCTTTTAACAATCTCATGACCTCAACACCAAGAAAAATTAGAACTCAATAATAGTTTGATCATATCATGAGAATTTCTCTGTCTCTCTTCTTACCTCTTTCATACTCCCAAAATGGTAATCCATGATGTAGAGGACTACATCTGATGAAAATTAGTAGAATTCAAACACATTTTCCCTAACTCAGGATCCACCCATTAAATATTTTTTCCTTAGCATGGTAAAAGTATAGCATTTTTGTTTGTCTGTTTGGATAACCTGTTCAGATAAGACCAGTTTTTATACTCTGCCTCTTATTGGGCAAATTGCCCAGAAAAGGCGGGATATTTCCTGTGATGATATTGGGATATAGAGTTTCAATCCATGCTTTCTGTGCAATGATACTGCATAGAGCTAATTAATGCTTGATGTACACAAAATATTCTAGCCACTCACAATGCAACTGTTTTCGTTATCACTACTCTTCCTTAATATCGTTTTCCCAGGACACATCAGCCATCTATGAAATAGCAGAAGGAGAGGATGTAGTGATAGAGGTTATTCAGGCTAGTGCTTTATAGCACCCCCATTCAGAACTTTGCTAGATAAAACTGATTCATATGAATATTATGTCACTACACTGATGGCTGGATTATGCTATAAATCCCTGGTGTAGATAGCTTCTGAGTCCCAGACAATGACATTAGATTTATATCTAAAAAGCTGCATCTCTATAGGTGTAACTCCATTTCTGAGAAAGTCACACTTTATTCCCATCAAAATTCTTACAATCAAGGAAAGAGTAGTTTTACCCCATTCTGATACTAGAAACTATCAGACTTTGAGATGTGGCTTGCTCAGTTCAAAGGTTTCTAGATCTTTTATGATTCTAGATAACTATTGAGACATGTTTACTAAACAGTTGAAATTTTAGCAATATTAGCTATTAGTCTCTAAGTGTAATGTATCTGTATTAAAGAACGAAGGATTGTTTTATGTGGAGGGGTTGTATTCATATTAGTTTTGATTGAGCCCTCTTTTATACTTTTTCTTACCGGAAGAGGCCAGTAGAAGCTAGTCAAAAGACAATGGAACACTAAATCAAACTTGCCAAATAATAAAATATGTAATTGCACTGACTGAATTTTGTTTTCAGTTTGGACTGCTATTTCTCAACTGGTTTTATTAGAAATACATTTCTGAGTTAAATGAAGCGCTGAAAAGAGGTTTTGGAAAACAGATTTCAGACTGCTGAAAGAACATTTAAGGCTCACCTCCAAATTAAAAATATCTGATTTATATAAAAGAGTTTTGTGGGAGGGAATTTGGAAACTGAGAGTAGTAAGTACCTATAGACTGTTTCAGAAAATATTAATAGGAATAAAAATTAATAGGAAATATGGAAATATTATTTGGTTTTAACAAAAAAATATTTTAAGCTAGATTTTTTAATGTAATGTATTAATATTGTTTCAAAATATATGAACTGCCATATATGAGAAAATATGTTAGCTGCACATATGTGAAAATCTTTTGGCCATATATGAAGGAATATTTCTTGTTTGTTTTTTATTATGTTCAGTGGTATCTAGAAGGATGCACTTTGGAATAAGTGGGTTTAGGTTTGGGATGTGTGTATGTCTGTGTGTGTGTTTGAATCCGTGTTGACTCCTGGCAGCTGTCTGGACAAGTCTCTGCAGGTTTTCTTGCCAAGATTTCAGAAGTGATTTGCATTGCCTCTTTTCTAGGGCTGAGAGTGAATGACTGATCAAAGATTACTCAGCTAGCTTTTTATCTAAAGCAGGACTAGAACTCACAGTTTCTGTTTTATAGTCTGGTGCTTTCACTTCTACACTAAACAGGCTCTTCCTTTTGGGATATGAAAGGATAATTCATTTTTGGTTTAGTTGCTGTTTTTAAATGCTGGAGACAGGATAATAGTCAGAAAAATTCTACATAATTACCTTAATGAAATTTAACTGACCAAAAGTCAATAATATTTTGGCTTGTCTATCCTTTATGTAGCAGTGAAATGTGGTTTTTAGACTTTCCTCTTCAAAGAAAAAAGAAAGTTCTGTAAGAGAAGATCTTATTATAGAAATTTTAGGAATACCAACTTGAAACGACCACTTCAAGTATCTTTAACAAAAACAACAGACTAAAATAATCAACCCCTTTTCCCTAAATAAGGAATACTGTTTCATCTTTTGCAATATGATATTCATGTCTTCTTACTTATTACGTGTAGATTTTCCCAATTATTTTAAAAGTCTGTGAATTTTAACAATTCTTTGTATGCCCACCTCTTCAAAAGTAAGTTACAGTTAATTATTTATTTTGTTTAAATGTATTTATAGGGCCAGCCATCTCACTAATGCAATTGTGAACATCAAAGAAAGCAGAGAGCATACCAGGTAGATGGTATGTCACCTTAAGATGTTGTGGGAATTGAAGTAGGATGCTCTTAAATGTGGGAAAGGAAAGGTTTTTCCCTTACCTGAAAAGAAGGAACTAATGATAGGACCAGTTAGGAAAGAAATTGAGCAGAGTGTGGAGATTTGCTAAGAATTGATAATATTGCTATAACACCAGATTTCATTGACAAACCAACTGAAAGTGGAAGTATGATAGGACACACACTCACATTGCTAATGTAGTTTAGCAATCTTTCCATTGAAAGACAAATGCAGTCTAATCAGCAAAGAAAAGGACTCATTGTAATATTAGTAAAATATTCACTATTTTTTCTGATCTCCTGGGAGAAGTTTATCACTCTTTTTAAACTTAGGAACAGGGGATATAATACTTTTACGTATTCTATGCCTACGCAGGCCTTCTTTTAATATCTGTGGGGGGAAAAGGCAGAGATCCTTCCTGTGAATAGTCAAATAACTTTTTATTTCTTCCAGATTTACAACTCTGCCCTTAGTATGTGTGATGCAGGCTTCTGTTGGGGACACAGCACATACTCAACTGTGTTTTCTCCCATATAGGAGCTGAAGAGTGCTCAGTGTTGAGGAGCTACAATAATTAGAGGATATGCCATGGTGTTTTGATGATAGGAACTCCAATGTTCACCGTGCCCAAATGAGCTAAAATATAGATAATCCAATACCTTGGTAGGCCAAAATGAAAGGCTCTGCACATCGAACTTCTTCAAGTATGCTAACAATTAGCTCTGAAGCGGTTAAATTATGCAACTGAATATATTCATACGGATTGAATTGAGAGAACTCTTTAGGAATGCTAAGAATGTATTGTGTGTATGGTGATGGTTTAACCTTTCTTCAAAGAAGCAGAACAGAATGATGGGGGTCCTGGAATGACAAAAGAGAGAAGCAGATGTCTGGAACATAAATTACATTATATCATTCCATGTTGTTATAAAAGAAAATTGCTATCTTACCTCCATTTTTCAAAATTTTGCAAAATATTTTATTGAACTGAAGTTTTACTTGCTGTACATAGTTTTACTTATTTGCTTCAAAATAGTACATGAAAATATATATATCTCTGTGGCTTTCTTCTTTGAGCTGCTTTTTTTAAAGTTACCATTCTCAACACTACTAAAGGTAAGACGAGCCCTATGGGATCAGGGCAAAGCCCATCCTAATCCAGCATTTTGTTTCTCATACCAGATGACTCTGGAAGCTCACAGCAGGAGATTAAAACATGCTCTTCTCCTGCTAGTCTACGCTTTGGAATGGCTGCTGCCTTCAAAGTAATAGTCATTGGTAATCTGTCTCCCATGAATTAAGCCCGCCCTCTTTAAATCCATCCTTGTTCACTGCTTTCACTATTGTTTTATGGTATTGAGTCATGTATTATGTGAAACAGCCCATTCATTTATTTGTTTTAAATCTCCTTCACCTCATTCACTTTTTTTGCTAAGTCCCAGACTGTGGTAGAGATAGTTTGAAACTGCATATGACAGAATTTTCATGTAAGTTCTAGGTTCTTGTTATCTGCCTCTTCCTTTACTTCCTATCATTTGACCTACAGAGACATTTTCTTTCCTGGTATAATACACAGTCTACCGATTCTGTAGAGTCCTCAGCGTCTTTGTAATTGAATTGCCCTTCCTTGTTAACCTTTGATCTCCTATGTTTTGCTGAACCCCTTGTTTAATTTTGTTTTATGTACATTGCCTATCTTAATAAACTTAGATTCTGGGCCCTTTCCAATTCTCAGCCCAGTAAAACTGAACAATAATTGCTTCTCACACTGAGAAGCATCTGCAAATCCTTCAAGTTCTTGAGCAGCTATTTTCTCTGCTTACATAATGGTTATGATTGGTTGACGAGCACCTGCAACCTCAGTGTCAAAAATTAAATGCAGTGCAAGTTCTGAGTAGAATTTGATACAATGATCCAAAATATTGTTTGCAGAGAGATGTGTCTGGAAACACTTCAGTCTGCATTTCTGGAATTTTAAGACCTATTTGCTTTGGATAAGGCAGAATCAAGTATCAAATTCTGACATTGCACAAGAACTGATTCAAGACCTATGGCTATTCGTTTGTTTTCTGGTAAAAATTCTGAGTTCTCCATAAATCTTCTGCTGAATCAATGGTATTGCTGCCAATATGAGTCAAAACAAAAAAGCTATGGCTCCTATGTTGATTGATCTCACACAGACATTCATTAATTGCTACCAGATTGATGGCATTAAACTATGCCATGGCATTTCAGACAAACACCACTATGGCGTTGCTCGTTAATGTTTGTTATTGCCTTCAATACACTGTAGCATGCAAAGTAGCAAACATAGCCTCTCCTTTTTTATTGGGTTGGGGTTTTTTTGTTTTTTGTTTTGCTTTTGTAATCTTTCCCTACATTCATTAGGATCATTGAAAGCAAGCAAAGAAAGCCTCAAGATTAGAGACTGGCAAGGATATTCAGATATCTTTGCAGTTACCGTCTGTTGGTTAGGGACTCTTAGGCAAACAACCAGTGGCTGCTTAGTTCTTTGTTCTCCTTGCTTCAATTCCACAGGCTATGGCAAATCATTCTGGAATGAACTGTAAAATCATTTAAAATAATCCAGCAGGGGAAATATCTGTCTTCTGTATTAATTATTTAACATGTCCAAGAGTAAATTTTTAAAAAAGTTTTAAAAGATACATGAGGCACCCACAAGATTCGGTCTGCTCTATCATATTCAGATTAGTGAAGCACCATCCAGACAATTAGCAATTATATGAATGGCTTGTAAAAACAAAGGAACGAGTGTAAAGATGAAACACAATAATCCTTTCCTCCAAATTTCTGCTATAGTCTTAATTTAGACCGAGATATTATACCTGATTTTTGCAGTGGAGGAAAAGAAATCAACAGAAATTTTTCTCCTGATGCAAATAACAAGCACAGTGGGGCTGGATCAAGATTAAGCCCATAGCGGGGAGTAAGGGTTAAAACCATTGTAAGTCATACATCAGATCTAATGGAGTTGAAAGATGCGGGGGATATTTATATATTAGCAGCATCTGAAGTGGACGTGTTCCTCCATGTTGGTGGCTGGTTGCTGAGCCATAGGACTAATGCCCAGGGTGCTGATGGGGGGCTACTGTTGGACCGAAGTGATACTCAAAGTATTAGTGGGTGGTTGCTGTCGCACTGTGGTGGCACTCAAGCTGCTAACTGGGGTCTGCTGCCCCATTGGGAGTGGGACTGTTGTAGCCTTAAGAAAGGAGGCGGTGGTTGTGGTAGGAGAAACAGGAGGTGGTGAGAGGAGAGGCTGGGGAGTATTTGGGACCAGCTGAGCTGCAGTCATTGCCATGGGCAGCACCTGAGGAACAGAGGCCTGGCTCTGCAGCAAAGCAGCAGCTGGGTTGTTCTGGCTCAAAGTAGGCACTAGAGTTGGGGTCTGTGGTCTGGCAGGAGAAGGCACTGATACTGACATGGTCACAGATGAAGGAGGCATCGGGAAAGTTACATCATTCCCCTTCTGATCTAGAGCTTGTTTCTAGATTATACCGATTCATAATTTATTAGTTATAGGCTATGGAAGGAAGACATTTGTCCATCCAGATGTTGCTGAGTGCAACTACCAGCATTGCTTACCATAGTTGTATTTTTTGAGACTGATGGGAGTTATAGTCCAGCAAACCTGGCAATAGGCTGCCAATTCTTGCTATATTGGTTAAGAAGTCAGAGACCATATTTTTCCTGTGTAAATTAGAAAAGAAAACACAATATAAAAATTAGAATAAAACAAATATTAGTTCACTTTGTTTTGAAACTGGCATTTTGTGATGATGTAAAAGATTTACTGAAGTTCAGATTTCCTTAAGGCTAAAAAGATTATCTTTTAATTAAAGATTATTTTCTACTGAAGTGGGGGCATTTGATCATGCTAGCCTGGAAGTAATCCAAATGGGCTGAACTGTTTCTTTCTGCATGAATGTAATAACTGATATTGTCTTATTTAAGAATAAGTAGATCAAAGTGACATAATAGAGACAATGTGTGGAATCAGGTTAAATATGACAGCTGAAATCATCTCTACACGGAGACCTGAAACTCTGTGACAGAATGGCTCTAGTCCAGTGACACAGGATTTTAAAATGCATCAACTGCAAACCATAGCAGGTTATTTTACAAGTATACAAGGTTGTAGAACACATAGTAAAGTCACAATAATGTAGGCATCATTGAGATATAACTTGTTACAGAGTGAAAGAGAAGAGGATTTAAAATTTTCCTGGCAGGCTTATTTTTTCCCAGGAGTTCAATAAAAGATAATTATGGCAGACTTCTGACAGTCAGGTGGGAACCCTTTGGCAATCACTCCACCTTAGTTCCTAGTCTTTTGCCCATGACTTTGGTTTCAAACCAAAATTTAGGAAAATCGAAAGGATAGTACTTTGGGATTTTCTACTCAAAGCCCAGAAATACAGAACTTAACAACCCTTTGCTAGTTCTGAAATGTAAGACGTTGCTATTTATACTTGAGGAAGGTTTTAATGAGAAATTCTTTTATAAAACCAACAAAGACATATCTGTCTATCTATCTATAATCTATTATCTATATCAGGCATGTCAAACTCACAACATCACGTGACGTTGCGCAATGTATTGGGCCAGTTTTGCCATTGCTGGCAATGGGGTAAGCGCGGCTTCCACGTGACGCGTCTGGCCCGCAGGCCTGCAGTTTGACACCCCTGATCTATATCATCTAAAGGAGTGTATTGAGAAAGAGAAAATACAGAGGACACAACAAAATACACCAACAGAATTCTTAAAATCAGTACAATCAGCCTGGCCAACTAGTTATTTGTTAGTGACTTGAATAAGGTCTTGGGTTTCAGAAGATGTTAGGTGCAAAGAAGATAGGTTACTTTAGGTTTCCTGTTTTGATGTTTATGAGCTTCTTTCTTTTTCAATCTCTCTTGTCTTCTTTTTTCTTCTCATCCTTTTTTACCTTGAATATTTCTTAGTTTTATAGAAAGTGATACTCAGCCTTTCTAGAGACTGACTTGTCCATGTGCTCTAATAGGATATTGTGAGGCAGTTCAACAAATTAGTAAAATCTGTAGGAGTTAAATCCACCTTCATAATTGATCTTGATGAAATTAATTGCAACCAAGACTATCTAGTAGATATTGGCAAACATGGGAGCTTTTTAAGGCCACTATTTTATAATTAATACTTCCTCTTTCTCCTTTGTTAGGGTTTAATAACCATAATCCTCTTTTATTTTGAAAATGAATATGCTTACACTTACTCAGTGCTCTTTTTGTAAAAAAAAAACACGCCTTGCCTACCCTACAAGGTTCCATCCCAAAAAGGTGCCCGAACTCCGTTCTGGGCGTTCTATGACAAAAAAAGCCGTGTACTTACTTAATTATCCAAATGGTCGTCTGTTTATTTGAAAGATCTTGATATATATTGATTATGTCTTTCCTAGTACAATTGTTTCCTGCTTGTTCAATACTAGAGATTCAGAATGAATTTGTATATTGCAATAATTGATAATGCAGGATCTAATCTGGGTCAGTGACATTATCCTGGGACACGTATATTCGCCTTAATTGATAATGTCTAAGTTATCCAATGGAAATTGACAAAACTGTCTGCTACTCTATTTTTAGGTGGAGTAAATTCACACAAAGAGGAGATTTGTATTTTTGAGAGTGGATTTTCTCATCTGTGTATGAGTTTTATTTGATGATGCTCCAGTGACAGTGTAAATTTTCCAATATGATAAATCTGACTTTTTAACTATATATAGTGTATATACTAAAATAACATGGCCATTTTGTCTGTTGGGAGAATAACTATTTTATTGGAATTATTTTTTAAATTGATAGGTATGTGAAAAAACATCTTTTGGGCCAACCTCCACTTCAGGCCAAGAGACATGTAAGGTAGAATTAATTCATGGCTTTTAAGAGCTTAGCCATCTGAACAGAAGGCCGTAGGAATGACTGACAAGCTTCCTGAATTGTATTTAATGACTGCATGGCAGAGAAACTCTTTGCAGTTTTATGGGATAATTTTACAGACCCTGATACTCAACATATTCCCAGAGTGAGTGAGTGAGTGAGTGAGTGAGTGAGTGAGTGAGTGAGAGAAAGTTTAAAAGCTGAGAAGTAATTAAATGTGACAGTGTGGGGGAAACCCTTGAAAGAAAATTCTGGTCAGTTTTTCTCCTTCATCTGGTGTTGTTTCAGGTCACAGAGGTCCTGTAAATAGCCCAGTCATGGCTAATTCCTCAGCAGGCTTAGCATGTGGTTTAAGTTTGCAAAATGATTCAGAAGCATGCTGTGAGATAGCTACTGATAACAAGCAGATGTGAAGTGTGCTTTTAAAAAAAGGAGGTAGGAAAGTGCAGTAGTTGGGTTTGATTTGAGTAGGCATGGTATAATTCCCAGTTATAGCTGTTTTTGGCACTTAGGTAAGCATTAGGATAAAGGAAGCAGATTCAAAAAAAATCTCCCTTTTCCTAAAGATATACAGATTCAAAAATTTATAAATATGAGTTTGCTTTTATCCAATCTCATAAAGTTTTGAAAGGGCATTTTATTTCATGCAAAAAGTTGGTTCTTCACTATCTATTGAAGCATTTTAACATTATAGAAAACTATTAAAAGGAATTAAATATCAAAAAGAATTAAATTCCATAATTCAGTATATTCTAAAAGGCAGAAATTTCTTTCCATTCTCATCAAACTTTCAAAACATTTTTTTGTAATTTTACTTAAAGCAAACTTCCTCAGTTATGCTGACCAAAGAGTTTTTACTTTTTACATTTGTGCTGTGCTGTTTTACAAAATACTGTTGGTTAACATCCTATAAACTGCAACTTCTCCACCCACTGTGTTTCTCACATTGGGAACCACTAAATAAATATTCAGAAAATGCAGGGACTGTTTAATTAAACATCCTTAAATTATTCTTTGATAATTATTTTGGACTGCTTCAATTATTTTATGTAGTCATGGCATATAATAAACTTGCTGGTCAAGAATGTCTCTAGAAATAAGGGGTTTAAGGACAAGTAGATCTCAAATTTGATAAATTCTATTTTTAGATAATTATCACATTTCCTTTTTTTATGAGTTGCTTGTGTAAAAATACGTTCCATGTTGCACAACACATGCAAACTCAGTAAATATCCTCATCTAAAGCCTGTTCTTCTGTCAGTATACTTAATGTTAATGTTTATGTTGCTATTTTTATTACCATTTGTGATTGGTAACCACTTTACAGCCCTCTATTCATTCTTGCCAACCAGGAAGACAGGAAATGAGGTGGTTAGTGGACTCTAGTCCACACCTGTGGGGAACTGTAGTGGACTCTTGGTACTCTTAGAGACCACCAGTGATCTGTCAACCTGTCAATCACATTCTAAGAGTCATGATATAAAAGGTTAATGCTGTAATAATTCTTTAACAGCATGTTGTCAGCGCTACCAAGTAGATCACATTAGGAAATCAATTCCAAAAGACTTTTTTATGGCTGTAAATTAATGCTTAAAATTGATCCTAGATGCAAAGTAGCATTTATTTTCTACCTACAGACAACAGGTTGTTTATACTCTATGATGTAGAAAAGAAATTGTGTGTGATTCTGCAGTACTAGAAATTATTTACTAGAAAATGTATTTTAAACTCTAAGCAAGTATGCCTTGCTGCAACAGGAAACCAGTACTCATTGTGTACTAATAAAGAAAATGCTGGTTTACAACCTGTTTGCATTGTTCTATAACCTGAAAGTTTGGTATGGTTAGGCAAAACCAAAAAACACTATGAAAATTAAGTGTGGTTAGAAAGTTCAGCCAATAATTTCTAGTATGAGAATAAAACCCTGATTGCATCTGAAGTACATGAACTATAATATTCTACAATATAATAAATATTAGTCAATAAATCTAATAACCTCCACAAGTACAATCAATTTTGAATTTTTTCTTCTACCTTCTCTTGAGATTGCTTCTCAGCTAGTCTCCTCCCAGTGAGAAGATATTTTTTTGAAAAGCTGAGGTTGTAGAAGAGATCTGTTACTTTATGGTAGCCCCTCCCTCCCAAAATAGGAGAAGTTTCATGGCACTGTTTCCAACTAATACATTTAAAAAAAAAATTGTTACTATGTTTAAAATAATAAAAAACCAAAAGGAACAAAACACAAAGTTTCATACATTGTCTGTCTGTCTATCTATATCTAATCTTTCATTCACAGCTAATACTTTTTACATTGCTCAAGCCACTCTATTCATCTGATGAAGTGAGTTGCAGCTTATCAATTCTTATGCCTTTAAATAACATGTGTGAGAGGAAGAGAGGGGGGAGTAATTCCAGATCTTCTACTTCCATCCAGGAAGTGAGGAGTTTAATTCACAAGCATCTGAGGTTAGGCAGCCAAAAGCAGAGTTCCTTCTGCCATAGCCTTTTGTACACGACAAGAGTGGCTGTTACGTAATCAGTGACCAGTCATCTTTTCCCCCTATATTGAATTTGAGAAATCTAGCTAAATACACACATCACTGGGAAGATATGTGTGCTCCAAGTCATGGTCACTGAAATTATTAAATGGTTTTATTGGCAAAGATTAATTGGAGTCTTTAATGCTGTCACTATAACAGCCAATTGTTGGGTGGAATTTGGAGAGAATGTTATTTTTATATTGCTACAATATGGGTCTATTTATATTTATATATTCACATTTGAAATAATTATTATAGTTCAAGTGGTATTGCAATACACATAGTATGAGGAGGACTCTGATCACATGACCATTTTCTAGATTTCCAGATATTAACTCTTGAGGGGCAATGTGTGAGCTGCCCAGAGTTATGTTTAAGATGGGTAGCCATTCAAACCTTTTAAATTTGAAAACTTCTCTTTTTTTGCAATAGATTTAAAATGAAATCTATTTTCACAGACGACTGTTTCCTTAAAATAGGAGAGAACATTATAAGTAAAACAGAGATAAATCAGGCATAAATAAATGTTCCCCGTTTCCATAGTAAGCTTTCTCATATTTATATTATATATGTCTTATTAAACTCTTAGCTCAATGGGAATGAACACAAAAATATACTTTGTTAATGGAAAAAGTGGACTATAAAATTCTTAAGTATTGATTTCTTTAAAAAGATACACCCAGTAGGTTTCCGAGTGAGGTGTTATGACCAGTTAGATGTCTGTGAATGGTTCCTCAAGCAGTGAATTGCCAGCTAGCCCACAGTTCTGGCTGATAGAAATTTCTCTGGAGGAAAGAGAAACTGGAGAATGACCTACTTGTGCTCCCTGTTCCTTGCAGGAATTTACTTTCTTGTGACTTATCTGTGAATGATTATGGTTCAATTCGCTTGAGAGCTGAAGGATTTACAATATACCCTAAACTGCTGTGGGGCCTTCATGAAAATTGAATTGGCAAAAGCCTCGTGTTCTTAATCACTTTATGATTTAATTGCTTTACAGTCAAAAAGAGATATTCCTAATGGCATTGAAATCAAAAGCTCTTGGTGAGTGGCTTCTTTTTGAAATTAAGGAGAGGAGGGAAAGGTTTGAAGAATTTGGTAAAAGCATTACCAAAAGCAATTTGGTAGCACTGATGATGTTACTTAGTTTGGTAATAAAGTGTCTGCAAGGAAACAACTAAGCCTGGAGACCACCAACCATCCCACAATATGGTAAAAAAATGTCTGCAGCAGTTAAAAAGAAAATGGAGAAATTTGCAAGGATGAAAAAAGATCTGAAAGAAGAACTTAAGAAAGCTGAAGAATCCGTTGAGTCTTGCTCAGACTTAAAAACTAATTTTGAGTAGAAGTTTTGGAAAGTAAGACAGAAGTTATAAATAGAGAAACAGAGGAGGATTTGGACAATTTGGCATTATTGAATGAGAGAAAAAGGATTTTGCTTAAGATTTAGAGCAATTCCAGAAAAACACATGGCAAATATATTAGAGAAAGACTTGTTAAGTCTCTGTAATTTTCTGGATTGGGAGGAATGTGATACTGATACAGAAATTGATAAGATCTGTCAGAGCATGCACAGTCTTATTGCGCTGAGGTAACCCAGGAGTAAATACAGTAAACAGTGGTTTGCATTAAATGAGGGTTTATATTACACATTATCTACAAATATACACAAGGAACAAAATACATACACGTGGTAATACAGCAAATTCCAATACATAGCAATTACAGCAGGAAACGGACAAGAGAGAAAGACTCCAGCAAAGCCTTCCCTTTTATACTCAGACTCTTAAAGGGATACACACACCTTGTGATGACCAGGGCACAGCACCGAGACAATGCAGTCAGCTGGCAATTCAAACCGCCCTTTAATTGCTCCAAATTTTCCCCAAATGCTCCCACGTTTCTGGCAAGCCTCCAAACACAGGAACACACACACATACACCTCTGGCTGCAAGTAGTTTCACATACAGTCTGATTAAGAGAGGAATTTATTCAAGGTCATGGAGATAGGAAAGAATGACACATACATCATAAACCTAACGAGTCTGTGTGAATACATGCTTGCCTGAACAGTTTCAGTAGGGGAGCCAAAATACAGTCCGAGTTCTTTAAACATCCAAGCAACGTTGTCAGCCAGTCCAATAGTCAGAGTGTCCAGGTTTCCAAGCAGAAGTCACAGAACAAGAGATCAGCAACAACACATACAAAACTCCAAGGAATCAGCGTTTGTTCCCGACAAATGCCTCTCCCCACAGCATCTCCTTAAATCCATTCTCCAGGTGTGCCTTGTGGAGAGGGGTGGGACGCTCTCCTCCCAAGTAGTTAAGCCTGCCTGCATTGTTCCCTTCTCTCCACTCTCCATGCTCTAGGATCAGATGGGGGTGGCCCTTGCTCATTGCTTGAACTCTTGTCTCTCCTGTTCCTCCTGTCCCACTTCTGAAGGGCCCTGGCCTGCCTCGGCCTGCTCTTCCCCACATTCCTCTGAAGCCACAGACACCTGTCCCTCAACCTTCATAGGGTTGGGTTCCAGCTCCTCCACAGATTCAGGCTCCGACGGAGGCACGACACACCTGCTGAGTCATTCCTATCATTGCATCATCCACCTTACATTACATTACATCATTACATAAGCTGCTTAGCTTTTAAATCACATTTTACAAAATTAAGGATCCCCTGTTCCAAGGGATGTCCTCGTGCACTTTGGCAAGAAAAAGGCCAAGTTGTAAAGCAGCATTTTAATAATACACTGAGGATTGATGATAAAGCTGTAACTGTACTTAAGAAAATCCCAATTAGAATATTGCATAGTAGTTTTTTTCTGATAAATGTAGATAGAATAACATTTCATTTAGGTGGGACAAGTTGGAAGAGGTAATTTTTACTTTTAAACAACAT
>NW_015386522.1:660265-688952 GCF_001527695.2 Protobothrops mucrosquamatus
TTTTTTAGTATTTAACAATAACATCAATATGTAACATCTTTTCTAATCAGCTTATTTTACAGTTGCATTTGCAAAAAATCATCTTATGTAAATTGCTATAAGTCCTGTTTTCAGAACTCTTATTTAAGCTTAGTTTCCCCTCAATATTCAAAACATTTCTTGTCAGTTATAATTTTCTCAAAAATGATTACTTTTAAATATCCAAAACATTTCATACATTTAAATCATCCCAATATTTTTACATTTCCCATATTATTAAAACAATACTATACTACTTATAAATCACATCTCTCTTACTATAAAACCCCTTCATATTCTTTTGACTATTCTTTTAACCATATTCAGACAAATGTTTGGTCATATGATACTCCATCTGGTATGTTAAGTCATCTTTCTTGAGTCTTGCTCTCGCCTGTTCTTATTTAAGCTTAGTATCCCTTCAGTATGCAGAATATTTCTTATCAGTTATAATTTTCTCCAAGTTGATTACATTTGAATATCCAGAACATTTTGTTCATATAAATCTTCCCATTATTTTTACATTTCCCATATCATAAAAAATACTATTCTTTTAACCATATTCAAAGAAATGTTTAGTCATGTAGTACTCCATCTGGTAGGTCAAATCATCTCTCTTGAGTCTGGCTCTCGCCTTCTTCTTTTGCTTAGCAGCTTTCCAAGTCGGTGTATTCAGCTTGCCAAGGGATTCTTCCTGTATTTTTATAGATGTTTGTAAGTATGGGAAAGACAAATTGAGTAAAGTGCTTTTGAGGAGGAATTTCGCTCATTTACATTTGCTAAGAAGCTTCCACTTTCCTTCTCCCTTGACTTCTCTTTTCATTTTTTGTCTCCCAAACTCTAGTGGTTCTCCTGACATCTCTATTGTCCATTTTATTAAGTCTTCTTTCTTATCTTCAGGTTTGTTTTGAAGTTCTGAAAGATAAAGTGTCTTTTCCATTTCCAATATTATTGCGAAATCTTGCAGATTTTTCTGTTAAGCTGTAATTTTCTTCATGACCTCCATTTTTAGATCACTTTCCTCTGGTTTTTGTTCTATTATCTGATTTATTTATTCATTCTTTGTCACCATTTTCTGAGAATTTTTTAATTGTGAGCTTAGGTCAGGGATATGTTCATTTATATCATCAAAATTATTTTTAATCTCATTATGATTTGAATCAATTGTCATTTGGATTAGTTGCAGCATAGCATACATTTCCTCCTGGAAAGTATTTGTCTTGTCTTGAGCAGATCTCTGATGTTCCAGACTGGAGATTTTAGAAAAGAATATTGTGTGTGGTTTCTTACCACTTTTAGTTGTATATGCAACCTCCATTTTCATCAAACCAACCAGTCTTAAACTCCAAACACTATAGTCTTATATGTTTCTTATCTTTATGAACAGTCCAAAATGTTCAACCATTTAAAAACAATCCAGTAGTTTCTCCCCTAGAAGAATAGCCAAAAAGTCAGTTTTTCTTTCTCTGCAAATGATTCTTAAACTTAAATATCACAGCTCAGTAAGTGTTTATAATCCAAGAAGGTCAGCAGTTTTCATAGCAATTGTGTTTCTCATTCTACAATAGATAGCCCAGTGTATTTTTCCCTCTATTCCCAGCTGTTCTCTGTTTAGCTAAGAATCACTGAGGATCAAAGGGATGAATTGTGCTCTGTTTCTGGGTGTCTCGCCCCTCGACTTTAGACCCATTTAGAGTCCCCAGGCAGGGCAAAAGCAGCCATGGGGTGCGGAGCTCCATAATCTCTCAGCCGTGTCACTACGATGCAAAACCAGAATTCTGAAGATGGGCTTTTAAAACCTTTACAACAAAAGATGAATATTGTTTTGCAGAATAGAAAGATTCCTGTTAATATAACATTAATACTAAAGATGGACAAGATTTTATTTTAACAAGAAACCATCAACCAATATTGTTATTGTATAAAGGTTAGAAACCGTTTACCAGGATTTTGGCTGAAAGGTTTAAAATAATTTTATGGGATTTACTCATGAAGAGCAATGTGGATTTTTGTCTAAACTATAACTATAAGATAATATTAGAAATACTTTGAATATTCCAGAATACTTAGAACATAATGAAAAACAAGCTGCACTGATATTCTTATAAATTAAGTGCATTTGTCGAAGAGTTGGTGTTAATTTTAGAAAATCCACTAGAGGGTGTTGAAGCATTATTGGAAAATTAAATGATGGGTATATTGGCAGGTTTTAAGATTAATAATCAGAGGACAAATTTGTTAACTAAAATATGAAACTAGAAGTGAAAATAAAGCTGATAGAAAAAACTAGTTTTAAGGTTGAGAAAAATATGTTGATATTATGATAAATATGAATTTTAGATTATTTTACAATAATTATATTAAGACTTGGAGTGAACTTAAAGATGAGAAAAATTAAAATTGTCATTATTGGGGAGATTTTCTAGAATAAAAATGAATGTTTTGTCAAGAATGATGCTTTGTTTCAGGTAATACTTGTTTTGGCAACACATTTATCATTTAAACAATAGCAAAAAGATGTATCTAAATTTATATGACGGGGGGGGGAACGACATGGCTAATTCTCTTGTATTCTCTTTCTTTGATAAATGCTGTATTCCTGTTAATTTTCTTTTAATTGTAAGTTGCCCAGAGTCGCTGTGGGGTCAAACAGCCTCAAAATTGAAATATTAAATAAAATGACAGAAAGAATTTTAAGTGACTATTTAGTGAAAATTTCCCTCTAAGTTTAGAATGTAAATTAATTAGAGGTAAAGTTAAAGTCAATTGACTTTTTATGGGTCATAATAGGTTGACCTGTTATTTGGAAAAGTCCACATCAGTTCTGAGAGAACCAAAAAAACATAAAATGCCAGGGCAAGCATCATGAAATTTGGATGAAGAAAAGGTGTATAATATTTTTTGTTATGTGGCCATGCCTATTAACACCCTTTCTGATAGCTGTGCAGCAGCCATTTGTTTGAATGAAATGAGTTAAACATATCTAGTATTCGGCAATACTTTGGGCAAACAGCAACACATGTTTATATTTCTGTTTCTAAGGAAAATGTTCATATGCTAATGATATTAATAGATTTTAGTTTTAAAAAGCCAACAACTTAATACAATAAGTCTAGTAAGCAAAATTTAAATCTGTTAAAATATATTATTCGTCATGAAATCTTCGAAGGCAGAAGAACAGTAATTGATGGCATAAGCACAGGGTTTTTTCATGAAAAAGTGCTGGGTCCAATCCATGTATCTCTCATTACAAGAGTATTTTCAGGGTGTGTTTAAAAAGTCAGCTGTAGTGCTGTTGTTTTGGGTATTTGTGTCGTGTGTGTGATGCACCTTTAAAAATGGATGGTGTTTCTACTGCATCATTGTGACCATCATTTTGATGTGTTTGGTCATATCCTGTGGACTCCTCTGATTATATTAATTAATGAAGTTTGGTTTTCAAGAACACAATATTTGTATTTTTTAAAATAAAAAAGCTGATATAGCAAAAGCTTATCTTTCAAACTTTTATTTGTCTCAGAAACCTACCTCTTTCTATATGTACTGGGAAGATGTGTGAATTTGCTAATTGTTGTGTATGTACTTTACTTTCTTTGCTTGTAATTACTTTTTTAAAAGTCTTTATAAGACATTCAGACTAATTCAGCAAGTAGAAGACAAGGAGGAAAATAAGGTCCAGCAATTAAAAAGTCTTAGTCCATTTTTATGGCCATTTTTATGGCTGAAACAATTTGCCAGAAAATGAACCAAAAGCACTTTTCAGGTTCCTTCACTTTGAATATGCAAAGAAAAAAATATTTGCTTGTTTGCATGTATTTATTTTCCCCTTTTGCAACTGTCTTCTTTTTCTTGTCAGTTAAAATATTGTATTTTGTCATTAATCACAGTATGACATTGTTCCATTTAATTACATCCCCATTGCTATTGAAGTGTGTAATTAAGATTTTTAACAATTCATTCTGAATCTCTGAGCCTGCAGTGAGCAAAAACAAAGCCATAAACTAAGTGATTGGGTTATAAAAACAATTGAGAGATTATAATCAAGCTGAATAATGAGGATTCTTTACCTCTTTGTGAAAAAGCTTGTTGGCTGGATAGAAGCTGAAAAAATATCCTGAAGAAAGCAGTGGCAAGCTTCCATATAGTTGCCTAGAAAACTGCTTGGCTGTTTCCTTAATAGTCACCAGGAGCTGCACTCTGCTCAGGACAATCTTTACTTGTTTTGTGTACATTGCATACAATCAAAAATATTTCCTTTGTTGAAACCCTTTGTTGAGAATAATGGAGGCCGTTATGGGTTCTTTATTATGTTTGATGCTAAAGAAGGGATTAATAAAGACGCGTATCTCATGATTTCATGATTCTGTGAGAGAAATTTCTCTTTTCTTTGAAGGGAAAATTTTGAACTAATACTTTCACATGTCCTATAGAAATTCAGAGACTTAAATGGCTATTCTGTGCAGAAAATTCATTCATTCATTCATTCATTCATTCATTCATTCATTCATTCATTCATTTACAATTATTAGCTGCCCACTTCCAGGAAGGTTTTATAGCAGTGATGGCGAACCTTTTAGAGACTGAGTGCCCCAAACCCGCCCCCGCTCTGCCCCCATCCTGGCTGCCCCGCTTCCCTGCCTGCCTGCAGGGCCACCCACCGACTCCACGTCCCGCTGCAACAGATCGCCCAGACAGCCCACCAGCACCATGGTGGTCACGCTCTCTGCCCATGCCCCGCAGCACCATCTGTGCGCGATGGGGCATGAGGGCAGAGTCTTGTCCCCACTGCCCAGCTGCCATGTCTTGGCTGCGCGGCTCCACATGGGCCTTGCTCGGGGGCGACTGTCCTTTGGGGATGCTGCTGGTGAGGGGACCATGGGGGAGGCGGGGCTGGGACGATGGCGCGTGTGCCCATAGAGAGGGCTCTGAGTGCCGCCTCTGGCATGAGTGCCATAGGTTCACCACCACTGTTCTATAGTAATTAACTTTTGCTAAGGAGCTCTTGGTAGTGTGGTTTTTCCTCTGGGTTTAGCAGAATCTCTACAAAATAGAAAGTCTATTCTTCATGCTCTACATCCTAGAGATTTTGTAAAAGCTTTCTCTCTGTCTGTCTCCGTTTCTCTCTCAGATTTTCAGATAACATACCATTTCATATTTCATATTGATGATCTCATTTGAAAGTTCCTCTACCATATCACAGTTCAGAACTACCATTAATGCTTTTAAGTGAAATTCTCTATCTTTGAATAGAGCCTCATTTAATTTGCAAAATTACAACAGGTGGAGGAAGGGGTGGATTAGTTTAAAAATTAAGGCTGCAAGGTATTTAAGGGGTTAAGAGTTTGTGAAAATAGTATCCTTAAAAATATATTAGATGTTCAGTAGTGTTGAAGGAAAAATCTTCATCAGGGTCCAGACCAAGCTGGGAATAAACAACATGGAGACTGCTTTAGAAAGAAGGTTGTAGTTTATTGAAGAGGAGAGCCAGACAGAAAGATGGCTCTGGAAAAAACAACTGACCACATGGAGCAGAGTGGTGGGGTTTTATACCTTCTGGGGTTCTTGAGGTTGTTCCTATTCCTGTCTGAGGCTTTATATTTCTTGTGTCATGTACTTTGACCTGAGTCTGAATTGGTGGGTTAATCCTATTATGTCCTGTCTTAGAGTTTGGGTGGGATATGTAGATTTTAAGGATCTTTGACTTCCTAATTTCTTCATTTTGTAGCTGGAAGGCTCCAACCTTTCTGAAAGGATTATTGATTTTGCATTTCTAAAAGCTGGCTTCTGCCTAGGGGTGGGCTGATTTCTAAACTTTAATCATTAGCAGAAGTTATTAAGCTGATGTGGGTTTATGCTGGTCTTTGACCATAATTTGATCTTTGGTCTTTGACCATAGTTTGATTTGATGTTGTGGGTGCTAATTAAAAAAATGAAAATTAAATCACTGTAATCTCAGAGGATATCATGCAGCACAAAAATATTTTAATTGTTAGTCACTTTCTGAGGTTTTCGGTCATTTTTTTTTAGTGTTCATGGCTGACATCTAGTGGCATTATCTGTGCTTAAAACCCTGTTTTTTGCATATCCAAAATTAGGAAAATATCCTAATGTACTTACTCTTTAATAATACGAAAGTGTTCTTATGTAGTATAGATACTGGCAGAAGGTAGGAGACTATTTATAGAAATGAAGCATTTCTGAACCACTTTTGACTAACCAGTTAAAACAATTAAGCTTTTCAAATCTTTCAACTGGAAAAAAAAAATCTTGATAGAGCAGTTATGAAAATGCAAACATAGAAAAAAAATATTTACTTACAATGATTTGTTGTTATTTATTATAATGGATTGGATAGTTCACATTTTATAGGAAATTTCAGCATAATTTAAAAGTTTGATATATTTGAATTGTGATTAATAGCTCTATACACCACACCTTACAGCATTTCAATAAAAGAAAAAAAGAAATTTTACTCTGGGAAAGAAATAATAGATAAGAGATAATGGAAAAGTTTTAATAACTACAGATTCCATCATCCTTGGATTTAACCACTGCTGCATGCATCATTGCCTGCTAAAGAGAATTTTTTTATTTCAAATATTTCTGTTCAGTTTTCTAGTTAAAAAATCTTGAAGTTTATTTTTTAATAATAATAATATTAATAATGATGATGATGTTGATGGAAGGGACCTCGGAGGTCATCTAGTTCAACCCCCTGCTCAGCCAGGAAACTCTATACCATTTCAGGCAAATGGCTGTCCAGTCTCTTCTTAAAGACTTCCAGTGTTGGAGCATTCACCTCTTCTGGAGGCAGGTTGTTCCACTGGTTAATTGTTCTAACTGTCAGGAAGTTTCTCCTTAGTTCTAGGTTGTTTCTCTCTTTGGTTAGTTTCCATCCATTGCTTCTTGTCCTGCCTTGCTTTGAAGAATAGCTTGACTCCCTCTTCTTTGTGGCAGCCCATGAGATATTGGAACACTGCTATCATGTCCCCCCTCGTCCTTCTCTTCATTAAACTAGACATACCCAATTCCAGCAACCGTTCCTTATATGCTTTAGCCTCCAGTCCACTAATCATCTTTGTTGCTCTTCTCTGTACTCTTTCTAGAGTTTCAGCATCTTTTTTACATCATGGTGACCAAAACTGGATGCAGTATTCCAAGTGTGGACTTACCAAGGCATTGTAAAGTGGTATTAACGTTCCACAAATCTGTGGGATTTGCTTGTCATTACCTTTTTGCAACCTTGATAAAGGAAAGGCCAGACTGACTTTTTAGATTTGGGCCTTATCTGAAAAAGGGACTGGACTATTGTAATGTGCTCTTGATTAGTATCCAGAAACTTCAACTGGCACAGGTAGTTATGTGGGCCCCCAGAACAGAACATGTCACACCTCTGCTACAAACACTGCATTGGCTGCCTGTTTGTTTCTGGTCCAATTCAAGGTACTAGTTTTTACCTTTAAAGCCCTTCATGGGATAACACCAGGTTCCTGTCCCTGATTACATTAGCGCTTCCCATTAGATCTGTCAGAAGGACATTCTGTGGGTGCCATCTTTGAAGAACTTCCATTTTATGGGTCCCAGGAGATGACCTTTCTCTGTGTGGCGCCTGCCTTGTGAAACATTCTACCCACCCCCAAGAAGTCAGGTTAATTCCATCCCTGTTAATGTTTGGGAAGCCCCTCAAAACCTGATTATGTCACCAAATTTGGGAGTCAGGAAACTGGTGACATTTTATGGTGGCTCCCCTAATATGATTAATGCATTGTTACGATACATCTCCCCATTACATTCAAAGATGCAAATAAAGGCTCTTGGAATTACTGATGAGTCTTACTAAAAAAAAAAGGCAAAAATATTTTTTAAATTCCTCAGTAGTAAAATTGTTTATCTGCAGTCTCCCTACCCCCAAAAAATCTGCAGATGGAGACCCCCATTTGAGAACAAAGTCTCCAGTCACTGGAATGTAATCCAAGAAAAACAAATACTACAAAGGCTAATAACAGGAGGATGCCTTTCGAGCTTGTTTTTTTGTGACCATCTTGGCTCCTGGAGAAAGGGGGTCCCCAAAACATATGTATCAGCTGGATATACCCTTTGTACTAAGCCTCGGTATGTTTAGCCAGATGTCTTCCCAACAGGGACAAAGAAAAAACAGACCTTGCATTATAATAAGCCAGGAAACAGAAAAGTGTGTCTAGTGAAAGAAGGCTCATTGTATCCCATCTGATATTTATTAAGGGTTGTTTAAGTCAGCAGGGAGAAATGTGCAGCATCCGGAAATGACCCGGACTCTCTGGTATGTTCAACCGGTGACAAAGGTTTCGAAGCAGCCCATCATGAAAGATGTGTGCTCAGATTACATAAGGAAGGACCCAAACCAAACCAATATGAACAGATAAAAGTGCAATTAAGATTAAACTCGGTTTTGCATAATTTAGAATACGGTCACTTCAAGAGCATAGAATAGTCTTACAAACTTTTAAACTACTAATGAATACTGGGAAATTCATTGTACAGCTTTTCTCTCCTAACAAAAGCAGTCAGGGATTAAAGCCCTCCCCAGTTTCACTTACATTGCATTCATTTTAGTTACATTTACAGAGACGATTCAGGATTGAGATATTTAATTTTAATAGAAGCAAACATGAGTATGTGACTGTAAGGAGGGCACAAAGTGTCTTGTTGCAATTTATTTGTGCCCTTCTTACAGTCAGATATTGTCACATATTTTTTGTTGTCACTTTTGTTTGCTCCTAATTTGGCCAAATTAGCATACATTCAATTTCTAGAGTTCAATAATAATGTTTTTGGTTGATCAATTCTGTATTTATTTTACCTGTTAGGTAAGTAGTTATCTTATAGTTGGAATGCTTTAAGTAGAACAGAAACTTTTCTGAAAAGCACAATTCTAGGTAAAACCCACAGAATGCATGTTTCTTATTTTTGGTTGCTTGAATCAAAACTCTTATTAATAAGATTTTAAAAATGTGTGTGTGGTGTTTATGCATTTGGGAACCTGAATATTTTAATAGCAATGTAAAGAACAGCAATTTACCATACCTTCTTAGGTGAAGGAATAACCTTTGGTATGCAAAACAACGTGTTAGGAATCCGGGTATGAATGCACACATGGTCCATACTTGAGGGAGATGGGCAGGCTAGAAACATGATATATAAATAAATAAAATTACATGTATGCAGCATATACATTGAACATTATATATGAATAACTTATTTCTGCCTATCAATAGATAGACTGATTGATTAACTGGCTGAACTTGCATTGAATATAATGCATAACTGTCTCTTATCAAACCAATACATTAACTGATTATGAGTAATCAGCAAACCACATTTACTTATGCAGGCTTGCAAATAAATATCTTCAGATTAACTAATTACAAAATAATTAAATATAAAGAGGAATCTAAATTTTTAATTTTATTTTGTAGGTATTCAAGAAGGAACACAATGCACCAAGTGTAAAAGTAACTGGGCACTGAAATTTTCTATCATACTTTTGTATATATTATGTGCCTTGCTAGTAATAACAGTAGCTGTCTTGGGATACAAAGGTAAGTTTCATATCTATAATAATAGCTGCATATTGAGTCCAAGAAAAAATTACCACAAAAAAGCAATTAATTAAATCAGTGTGATTTCAGAATATGTCAGAGATGAAAGCAAATAGTAATCATCCTTATTATTTTCCATGGTAGCCTATTAGTTAATTCCTCATCCTAAATAATTACTTAAATAGGGTAAGATTACCAATCTCAGATTATTAAATTATAAAAATGGAAGAAACTCTTAAAGATTAGGACAAACAAAGATAGTTGCTCTTTGCCACCAATCTATTTCTTACATCCGTCTTTTATAATATTACTGTATTTAGGGAACAGGTGTGTAACAGTATTTCAGTTAACTTTCACTGACTGTTCTTCAAATACAGCTTATTAATTGATTTCAGTTTAAGGACTGGATGGATACACAAACAACTTGGATAATATTTAAACATCAATAGTAATGGGAAATTTGAACGTGTCAGTATTTTGCATTTATTATCTACCTGTTGAAATGCAGATAAACAGCATGTTACCTTTCTTTATTAGTGAGCAAGATTTGCATTGTACTCGTGGCATTCTGGCCAAAATGTCAAAACTGGACGATAATTTCCATATTACAGCTAGTCCTCAATTTAACAACTATTTGTTTAGCAACTGCTTGAAGTGGCACTGAAAAAAATGATTTATGTCAGGCCCTTGTATTTATGATTGTTGCAGCATATCCACAGTCACGTGATCAAAATTTGGGTGCTTGGAACTGGCATGTACTTACAAGGGTTGCAGAGTCCTGGAGTGTGTCATGTGATCATCCTCTGCCACTTTCCTAGCCAGCTTCCAACAAGCCACGTGGTTCTCTGAACAACTGCAATGATTTGCTTAATAACCATGGCAATAAAGATTATAAAATCAAGTGCAACTCATTTAACAACCATCTTGCTTAGCAATGGAAATTCTGATCCAATTGTGATCATAAATTGAGGACTATCTGTATTAGTTAGGGATGCTGCATTTGATATCAGTACAATTAAGACTGATAACCTTTATCTATCTTAGTAAAAAGCATTATGTAAAATTCTGAATTAACTAAAGCCACAATAGTGGTTTAAAAAGGAAAATAAATATATTGTATATTGTGAGTCTAAAAGAAAGGGAAAGGATGTATTGGATCTGACTGAAGGAGGTGTAAGCTTATGAAAGCTCGTTATAAATGAATGAACAAATGAAAGAACTAAAATAAATGTCAGAAAGTATGCAATAGCATTATAAAAATAGTTATGGGAAAGTAAGAATGATATATTGATCATAGTTACATGTTAGAGATCCAGTAAATGATAATAAATAATGATTTTTAAAAAGAGAGAGATTATTAGTTTTTAAGAAGAGACTGGACAACCATTTGCCTGAAATGGTATAGGGTTTTCTGCCTGAATTTTCTGTCCCTTCCAACTTTTTTATTATTGTTGTGTTGGTGCTGTTATTATTATTATTATTATTTCTGGGAAAAGTACATAATGTTATGAATGAATGTGATTCAGGAAAAAATATTCTGCTAGTTGACATGAATTGGGACAAGATGCGTGAGTACAGAATGTGTGCTAAATACAGCTGGACTGAATATGAAAGTGAATGGAATGAAAGAAGGGTGTTGAATTACACAAAGAATGAGTTGCAAATAATATATGTAGAAAGAATGAGTGGGTCAAGAATGAAAGGAGAGACCAAAGGAGTATGGTTGGATGAAATTAATGAAGTCTTGAAAAAGTGAAAGGTGAGAAGTTTAAAGAACAAAAGGCAGTGCAGAAAGCAGCTTATAGAAAATATGGAAAGGTATAGAGCAGGGGTAGGCAACCTTGGCTCTTTTATGACTCATGGACTTCAACTCCCAGAATTCCTGAGCCAGCTATATTCTGGGAGTTGAAGTCCACGAGTCATAAAAGAGCCAAGGTTGCCTACCCCTGGTATAGAGAAAGTATTGGTGTTAAGATAGTTTTAGCAATGTTTCCTTTTGTTTTTCTTAATTTATGCCATTACGTTTCTCTGGCTTAGCATCCCTTACCCGTTTTCTTTATTTTGCAATAGTTTAACTGAAATGTAATAATGTGACAGATATCCATGTACATATGTTTAAAAACATCACAAGATCATCATTTTCTTCTCATTTAATACTCACATTAACCCTGGCTCCAGTGTCATTGTTGCCTTGCCAGAAAGTAGTTTTTTGTATTCCTTCTTAATTAAATGCCTTATCCATAAAATGTATAAGACATTCAACACTATATAGCGCAATAATTATGTAAATTATTCTTATGCAAAATTATTTTAATTCTTGTAGTTTCTCTGAAGCCTTTATGAGCTATGGTTAGTGGTACAATGGTCTTTAGTTAATATTAAATGCCATTAGAATCTGGCATAAAATATTTGATAAAGTGTGAAAAGATATTTTAACTTTCAATCTTTTATCAAACTTGATCAATGCTAAAACATTGCTTTCTTCTGTTCTAGTTGTAGAAAAAATGGACAATGTTTCTGATGACATGGAAGACTCACGTCAACGATGCAGTAAGAAATTTTTAGAAGTGAAGGATGATTTAAAGAAACTGGGTACGTAATATGAATGAACTGGTTAAGTAAATGATAAAATTATTATGCCTTCATCACAACATACTAAAATTGGAACCAGTAGTAATTGTTTTTACAGTAGTTGGTTATAGATTCCTTAAAAGATTAGTTTAATTTGTTAATGGTTCACCTTTAAGCTTTCAAACTCTGAATCCTGCACTTTATACAGTACCACACTGAATAAATGCATATACGAATTATGCATTTACTCACTATAAAGCCAACTAAAGTATGTGTTAAGTCTATTAAAGCTAAGATCAATCTCTTGGGTAAATGGGATATTGGCAAACACAGTTTTCACCCTTCTGAAACATACAATTAGACAGATTTTTCTTGTCTGAGACCATGGTGAGCTTCTGAGAGTAAAAACAGATGATACTGATCTAGGTTTACTGGCGGTCTTTCTATAAAAGAGAATTCATATGCTTTTTGTATGCCTTTAATTTTCTATGTTTCAGTGACCCTTCCACCAGCCTTGTTTCTATTAATTCAGAGTTTCTCAACACAAACTGATGTTCATTAGCAATTCCCCAAATAAGTTTGTTTATGTATTGGCTTATCCTCCTGTTTGTATAATGAAGTAAACTCTGTTAAACTCTTCTTCTGATAAGTAACAAATGTGAACATTTATCACTTTCCTGTTTCAGATTATCAAGCTGAAGAGAAAGCCAGGAGCACAAACACAGAGCTGTCAAGTTTCAAAACTGATATCCTAGCCCTCCGCCAGCAACTTCATGAGATTTCAGAGAAAACCACAAAGAACAAAGATACACTGGAAAAGTTACAAGAATCTGGTAGCATGTTAAATGACTGGCAAAATCAAATGAATAGTGTTTTGGACAGCAACTCTTTCATTATGAACAATATAAACAAAACCCTTCAAGCTTACAATGGCTACATCAATGATCTCCAACAAGACACAAGTAACATTCAAAC
Source organism: Protobothrops mucrosquamatus (assembly GCF_001527695.2). NCBI lineage: Eukaryota > Metazoa > Chordata > Lepidosauria > Squamata > Viperidae > Protobothrops > Protobothrops mucrosquamatus. The sequence continues at coordinate 673,408 of NW_015386522.1, forward strand.
AAGCTTGCAAAGCCAAATGGTCTCACATAATGTTGTCATATTGAATCTAAATAATCTTAACCAGACACAGGTTCAGCAAACAAGTCTTATCAGTGCTTTGCAGAAATCTGTGGATGACACCAGTCAGACTATCCAAAGAATCAAAAATGACTTTCAAAACCTTCAGCAGGTTGCCCTCCAAGCACGGAAAGATACCGACTGGCTTAAAGAGAAAGTGCAGAATTTGCAAGCATTAGCAGCTAATAATTCAGTTATGACCAAAGCTAATAATGATACACTTGAGGATATGAGCAGTCAGTTAAACTCATTCAGTGGACAGATGGAGAATATCACTACTATTGCTCAAGCCAATGAACAAAGTCTGAAGGGTCTCCAAGAACACTATAAAGAATATGAAAACAGAACATCTGCCAAATTTAACCAGCAAGAAGACCGATTTTATAGCTTTGAGACAGATATGGTCAACATTATTAGTAATATTAGCTACACTGCCCATCACTTACGGACACTAACCAGCAATCTTAATGATGTCAGGACAACGTGCACAGATACTCTTAGTAAGCATACAGATGAGCTGACTTTTATGAACAACACATTAGCAAATATTCGTTTTGATGCTACTACTTTAAGGATGCAGCAGGATGTGATGCGGACACGATTAGATATTGAAATAGCCAATTTATCAGTAATAATGGAAGAAATGAAGCTAGTAGATTCTAAACATGGCCAGCTGATTAAAAATTTCACAATATTGCAAGGTAAGTACTGGATGATTTTTCCAAAATAGATATTGGTATTGATTTTCAAATTGTCAAGGATACCTCAGATTTCTAGCTCCATATGGATTTCAGAAGCATTGTAGGAAAATAAATATGGTGACTACATCACGTCCTGGCTTTCTGTAAAGTTGGGGACAGAGAAGGGAATAGAAGGGTAGGAAGAAACAGTAGGTCAGCTTTTTAGATTAGAGCTACACTTTTCTCATATCAGTAATAATATTTTAATCTTTGTATGTCTCCCAGGGTCACTGTTGTGAGATATGTGGCCATATATATTGTTTAAATAAATAAAATTTTAAAACATCAATCAAAATATTCATAACAGTCACATAACCCCTAAAACAGTTATAAATCCATTGTATTGTATTATTGCTGTTTATAGATTTTAGACTGACTTAGAGAAGAAGCTTTATATATATTTTTAATATTACATTTACAGGTGATTCTGTGCCTCATAATTCATTAATATAAATTTGTTAATCTCAAAATCATAATTTTCAGAACATTGTACACAACACACCTTTGATTAACAAGGCACATGAATTTTATTTACAGACAGTATAAATAATACTTGAGTTTATTCCTGAAGATTTCTGTTCTTTTCGTTTACATAAACCATTAAATGTTGGTGATTGAACTGAACTGAAGGTTGGGCTTACAAGTTTCAATTAGCAGATCTATACATTGTAAGCCAAATTTATTTGAGAGACTTATTTTGAAGATCTGTAACAATGATGTGAATTAGAAAAACATTATACCTATGCAAAGTGAGTCTAGTGTGACAAAATATTATTTGCCCTGTTCAGACACTGTCCTTTGCTTCATTGAAATGAAGAGGTGGCCTGATGAATTGTTCCTTAATGAAACTATTTGGGTGATTTTTCAATGGTTTCAGGGCAGTTCTTTTCACCTCTTCCTCCTCCAGTGCTGGTTGAGGGTCTTGCAATCATGGAATTGCCTGCAGCATTTACTGAAGCTATGTAGCCTAGAAAACCCTCAGTGTTCCCAGAGATCTTCACAGAACAAAGTGCAATATGCTTGTTTTGCCCTTAAGAGCAAGGAGGTCCACATTGCTTCACATAGTAGCTTTGCGGCAGTTCAGACCTTCTGGAAGTAAACTGATTCAAAGCTTGTACAACCATGAAACATCCATCTTTTCCTTCTGTCAATGTAGCCTAACCAAAGATGTTTAATCCATTCACCTTTTCTCAGCTTTGGAACTTTTAATCCAGAATGTTACAGCCAGTGCTTTTTTTGAGGGGGGTAAAGGTGCCGGAACTCACACATGTCATACAACCCACCTTGCCTACCCTACAAGGTTCCATCCAAAAAAGGTGCTGGAACTCCGTTCTGGGCGTTCTATGACAAAAAAAAAGCCCTGGTTACAGCATTATAAGATTATATAAAGAAACAGGTAGTTTAGCTATAGAATTTGATAGCATAAGATTTAGTGATGGTTTAGTTAAAGAAGATCTAGCAATAATGGAAGAACAATTGGACAAGGGTTGAAATATCGACATGTTTTCAAAACAGCATAGAAAAAATTACACCAGCATCAACATTTCATTTAAGCAGTACTAATTACAATGGTCACTCTAGATAGACCAGGAGGCTGGCTGAGGAATTCTGGGAGTTGAAGTCCACAAGTTATAAAAGGGCCAAGTTTGAAGAGCCCTGGTCTAGACCAGTGGTTTTCAGGTTACTTTATTCCTGTATCTAAGAATCTGTGTCCTCAAACATATAACCAAATAATCTTCTTTTTTTGAAAGCGGTAATATGTTTGCAAATATTCTGCTACTATATGCTACTATCTGTTTTGGTATTCTTATGGACTTAAACATTGTAATAATACTTTTGAACTAATAATGGTAAGATAATGAGCAAGCTCGTTGAGATTGAAGCAATGTTTGCCAATCTGGAACGTCTTTCTTTAAGTCAAAATAAAATAAAAAAGTAAAAATAATTAAACAATGAAAGGAAACAAACAAGCATAAATGTTATTTTGTCCTCAAAGAGGCTGCTGCAACCCTGAGTGCTAAGAAACACTGTGAAAAATGCTGAGTTCCTCAAAACTTTCAGCTGCAGACTAGCAATTCTGCCTTCCTTCTCTGCCCTATTTTCCTCTCTTGCATTTTTTCATGGTTTTGGAAGGGAAATGTGTGTCATAAACTACTGTGGTACTGGATACCACTTGTTGAGAAACACTGGTATAGACTACAAGCTATTTGTTGTGTAATTTAAATACAGATTATGTGAAAATGTATTATTAACATAGTAGGGTTATCACTGGTTGGGTTTTGTTTTTGGTTTTTTTTTTTTGCTATTCTTAAGTTCATATTCCTCTATCTGACTCTTCTTTTGGAGCTAATTTCTAAAACAAAATGTAATAAATGAATGAACTTGTATCACTTGTTTAAGATGCCAATTTCTAGTAAGGAGAACAATACTATATTGCATTAGTTGTTATAACATTATTCCGCAAACACCTCAATTTAAAAAAATAACTGCAAGGTAAAATTGGTCCATTATATGTTTGGTTTGTTGTGACCTTTTAGTTTACTGATTATGCTGAAGTATCTTAAAATCATAGATGAAAATTGTTATTTAGGTGATCAGGTCTGTCCACTCCTCCAAGCAGGAATCCAAATTAAAGCATCTATGGCAGATATTTATTTATTTGTTAGATTTATATCTATACCTTTACTTTTGAAGCTCAAGGTTATGTGGCACTTTTTATTTCATTTTCTCCACAACAATACGCTGAAGTATTGAGCTGAGTGAATGGCTCCAAAGAACTTGGATTTTACTCAGTTCTAGCCCAACATCTTAACAACTACCCCATGTGGCATCCCCCCTATAGGTATGTTCAAGAATTAAGTAGTGTTTGGTCTCTTCTTGTATATACACAGTGAATGATAGCCCATTACATCTCTGGAAACCTGGTTTCCACTATCAGATCATTCTTATTGTTAGTAATCAGTATCAGCCTTTTTGTAATTTGTATCCATTATTTTGTATCGGGCTCTCCAGAACAAACGAGAATAATTTAGTATCCTAAACTTTTATAATATCTATCTGAAGAGTGCTGTCATATTCCCACTCAATCTTTTCTCATCAAGGCCAAACATTCTTAGTTCCTTCAATCTCTTTTTATAATACTTGGTTTCTAATCTCTGGTTGTCCAATTCACTTGAATCCTTCACTTTTGCCCAGAACTGGACAAAATACTCTAGTGGGACTGTCAAAGGAAAGAAAAGGAAGTAATATTTCCCATGATTTGAAAACTATACTTCACTTGATGCAGCCTAAAATTGCATTTTCTTATTTGCATTCACATATTATTATTATTGAGTCATACTCAGAGTGCAATCAGCTATTATTCCAAGTTCTTTTCCATTACTGGTAAGCCAGCTATTCCCCATCCTGTAGTTCAGCATTTAAATTCTTTTCCTGAATGCATAACTTTAAATTTGTCTCCCTTAAATTGCATCCTATTATTTTCAGCCTATCTTTCGAACCTATTATTTTGAATTTTATTTTAGTCTTCCAGGGAAGTACAGTATGTGCCATCTACAAATATTTTAAACGTTCCATTTATCTCCTCATCCAGATAATTAATAAAAATGCTGTATACTTATTCCATTGATTAATCATCATGAACTATTATTTACAACTCAGTTTTATTCATTTAATGCTTATACCTTCCACCCAGTCCACATCCAACTAAACGTGCATTCTTGGTGGATTAGACTCAGATGCTCTTGCCTTGGTGTTACCATCAGTGATTTATGTTACAAGCTGGAAGGTGAAATAATTTTATCTTATTAACAGGACTCTTTTTTTCCCAGTCTCCCTATGATAAATGATCATTGCATTAGGCCACAACTAATTTGGCAGAATTTCCTGACATAGCCTAGTCCACATACTTGTTTTGTATCTTAGCCATGTTAACAATAACTTTTTCCTTTAGCCCAGCTACTAAAAAGGATTTTACAGTTCTTGTGCTGGCCTCTGACACACGGGGAGAGCTTTAATGAAAAGTTTTAAACTATTCCTAGAGCGGAATTTTTGCCATTTTACTGAAAAGCATACTGAAATATATGAAGGCTTTATATTAAATCACCAAAGTGTTAAAAGGAAAGTACACTCTCTCAGCCCAACAGGGTGATCGTTGTGGGAAAAATAGGAGGAAGGAGGAGTATTAGGTATGTTCATCACCTAGAGTTGTTTATAAAAATAATAAGGGTGGGATAAAATTAAATAAATAAAACAAATAAAACAGGAAATACACATCATATCAGAACTGATCTTTAATGTTTAGTATGCCTTTCTGGATTTCATATATATTGTCTATATACTGGTCTATTTTCTTTTCTATCTCTGGAAAAGAAATGAAAATATCTTCTATTTCTGAAGTTTTCATTACTATTTTTCACTACCCTATAATCATGTATCTATTGCATTATGCATACGTCATAAATAGAATATGTCACTATCTGAAAAACAGCCCAATCTTGGGAAGACACTTAGCAAAACTTTTTCTTCTTGTAAATGAAACTTTTTTGTTTACAACTTCATGAAAATGAGATATTTTTTATTTAGTCAACTTTCAAAAACTGAATTTCCTCAGTTTCATGAAATTGAGATTTCTCTTTTTGAGATCTCTAGATATCTTTATCAGCAAGAGAACATGAAAAGATATAGAATTTTTAAAAGCTTTTCCAATAGTTTTAATAGTTTTTTATTTTACCTAATAAAATTTTTCCTTGAGCATTCCACCACTTTTTAAACTTTTTTCTGTAAATATGTCTCTCGTAACTTGGAAAGTTAATCGAATTTGCTTTGTTTAACTTGTGACCTTAATGAATAGAAAAGCAAGGAAAAATTAAAATATGGCCATTGAATCATACTTGTATCAAATAAAAATACAAATAAGAAGAAAGCTTGATAAAATTTTGCATATTCTTTTATGTAACACTGAATCATGTAAACAAATTAAACAACCTAAACAAATTTGGCCAATTTCCTTAGTCTTTTAAGGAAGCTGTAAACATCTATTTAAAATAAAATCATTTAATTTTAGTTTTCTATTGACTTGTCTTGTGATAAAGACACATTTACAGATTCAGTTTTCTTGAGTTCTTTGGAGGAGCCCAGTTATTTTTAAAAATATTTAGAAATGATTTAAATCTAAAGTAGAAATATGTTTTTAGTACTAAGAAGAACTGTTTGCTATTTTATTACATTAGATTATTTTATTATTATTCTGACCTTCACATATTCATGTCATTGTAGGTCCTCCAGGTCCAAGAGGGTCCAAAGGTGACAGAGGACCCCAAGGTCCAATTGGACTTACTGGGCCCAAGGGTCAAAAAGGAGACAAAGGTGAACCTGGACCTCCAGGACCTCAAGGTGAAAAGGGACCAAGCGGCCCATCTGGACCACCAGGTGAACAAGGTGACAAAGGTTCCAGAGGTTCACCTGGATCTAAAGGCCAGAGAGGTTCACCTGGAAAGACTGGGCTACCTGGTCCTAGTGGAGCTCCAGGAGTCCCTGGATCACTTGGCAAAGATGGACCCCCAGGTCCACAAGGCCCACCTGGAATCCCAGGTTTTCAAGGAGTTCCTGGTCAACCAGGTGCCGCTGGTCCTCGTGGATTGCCTGGTTTTCCAGGTGTACCTGGACTACGTGGTCCTCCAGGCGAGCCTGGTCCTCCTGGACCACGAGGTCCAGGAATAGCTATGGCCCTACAAAGTGAGACTAACGGTAAGCTGTTAACATACTTACTATCTGTCTGTATGCTTCACTGTATATTTATTACCAATATATAAAAGTATAGTTTGAAACTATGTTGACTATTGGATTGGATTGTAATCTGTGTACATATTGCAATGGAAGTTTGCAGGCTTTATCTGTTCAAGTCTCCAACTAGCTTGAAATGAACATCATAGTCCTTAAATCTATGGTTTCTAAGAAAGAACAGAAAAGCAATTCTTCCTGTTTCCCTCAGAATTCCTCACAATCTGTTTCAGAGTGGTTAGTGCTTGGATTCAGACATCTAATCTATCACATTACACAAGAGAAATGGTCTGAGCCCATAAGCACATTTTTTTTCTTTCTCACCTTCTCTAAAGCTTCTCTCTATAGTGTTAAGAAGACAATGTAATTTTGAACCTTGTTATAACTCCTAGTATTTTGTAAAATTATATTTTTAAAAATTGGATGCTCAAACTGACCAATTCCTCTTCCCCATCTTTTAATTTCTTTCTCTTCCTTCAACTGATATCTACATTTGGTGATATTTAAAGTTCATTGAACAGCCTGATTTTTCATTAAGTTTTCTTTTTTCTTTTCTTTTTCAATTCACAAAATGATTTCTATATTACTGTAGAACCCACATACATATATGCAGGACAAATAATTATCCCTTGTAATAATGGGAAAACAAAGTTATATGGAAAAAATGGGCAAAACATGGTATATCTCCATTATTCCTGTTAAAACCTGATAAATAATTGTGTAGGATTGTTCAAATCTCATTGTTAACATTTGTTTCAGAATGGTATTAGAAGAATAGTTTTGATACATGAAAGAAATGTGGATGCTTTTCAAAATTTATCCTGCAATTATATTGTTAAACTGAGTTTTGTCTTTATGATAAACTAGAAATGATTTGAAGGCCAATTTGATAGAAAAGGATGGCTGCAACTATAAATAATGGAAATTCCATTTCAACAATATTCTGAATAGATAATTACTTTTTCACTTTGCTTGGCTCCTAATGGTGTTATTCAAAACTATATCTAGTAGGGTTCTGAGTGCTTCAAGAGTAAGTAAGAAGTTCTCTTGGGTTTCACACAACCATGGTGGCTCCATGATGCTTATTTAAAGCAGGTGCATCTTTTCTCAGGCAGGCTTCTGTGTGAGTTTTTTGTGGGGAAAGATGCTGTGGTTTCAATAGTGGCACTGATTTTAGTGGATTTTGGGTTGTTAAAATAGAGGTATCTTTTTCAGTCCATAATAAAGCCCAGAAAAAAACCAGCCTGCCTTAACATAATAGCAGGGTGCTGTTGTGTGCCCCTGAGGTCTGAAATGTTTCTTTCAAATCATTTTCAAAGGGTGAAGAGCCCAAATTTCTGAGGGAGGATTAAGTTTTCATTCTCATGAGGGTTTATTGCAAGTGTTTCATGTTACAGGTTGTCCTGTTTACTGGAAGAACTTTTCAGGCAACTGTTACTACTTTTCAAACGAAAGAGCCATATTTGAAGATGCAAAGCTTTTCTGCGAAGAGAAATCATCTCATTTGGTTTTCATCAATAGCAAAGAGGAACAGGTATAAAACCCCATCTAGCATGCTGTTAGATTTAAATAGTAAAAAAAGAGCATTACTTCCAGCCAGGGCAGTTGACAGTGATTGGAATTGAGTAGGTTAGACACGACAGACAGAAAGCATTTTATCTGTTGCAGAATCCAATCTGGGTCAGTCACCGGGACCAGAGGTTTAGTCTTCCGAGCTTTCGGACTCGTGCCGGAGCCCATCCTCAGTGAACTTGTCTCTCAACAAGTGTTATGTGACTAAAGATTAAACCTCTGGTCCCGGTGACCAACCCAGGTTGGATCCTGCAACATTACCATGGGACACGTATATTTGCCTTCGTTCATTTTATAGCTAATAATAATAACAACAATAATAATAACAACTTTATTGTCACTTTGAATGTGGCATACCTCAAAATGAAATTTTGTTCCATACAGCTCTCAAAGGGTCACCACCTCCGATATACATTCCTTGTTTGTGGCCAGCTGAAGTTACAGATCCTCCATTTTAGTCTCTACGGAGCGAACGATGGCAAACAGGACAGATGGAAACAGAGCTCCATGTAGATTAGCTCTCAAATTAGCTTGTATTCCTGCATGACAACCTCGCCTCTTTTCCTTTTTCTGATCCTGTTTCGTCCACCTTTTCCTTAAAGAGGGCTTGCTCCTTTTCGCCTTGGTAACCTTGTTACCAATCGTTGCATTTACTTTGCTGTAAAGCAAAGGAAAGCTGAAGTAAGAGTGTAAGGTTGTAAGGTCAGTTGCAGTTTCATTAGCAACTATTTTGCTCAACAACTGAGTTGCTGCTCCCATTTGAGGATTACTTGTATTTGCACGGAAGATCATCCATCACTTGTTATAGGACAGTGATGGCGAACCTTTTAGAGACCGAGTGCCCAAAAACTGGCCCTGCCCCCGGTCCAGCCCCTGCCCCGCCCGTTCCGCCCCCCTATTCCCCGCCCCACCTGCCCACAGGGCCACTCACCACCTCCAGGACCCGCCGCAGATCTCCCAGGCAGCCCAGCAGCACTATGGCAGTCACACCCTCTGCAGTATCAACTGTGCATGATGGGGTGTGAGGGCAGAGTCTTGTCTATGCTGCCTGGCTGCCATGTCCTTGGCTGTGCTGCTCCGCGTGGGCCATGCTCAGGGGCGACTCTCCTTCAGGGGGTCTGCTGGAGAGGAGGGGGTCGCGGCGGGAGGCAAGGCTGGGGCAACGGCACATGTGCCCACAGAGAGGGCTCCGAGTGCCACCTCTGGCACCCATGCCATAGGTTCGCCACCACTGTTATAGGAGCTTCTGATGCTGTTACCTAGGCTGAATATTCTGCTGAAAATCTATATTGATTTTTCTTTCTTGAAATGGAGCTGTCAGATGCTGCCAGTTTGTTCAGATCTATCACCCTTTCTTACTCCACTGATATTGTGACACTTATTTCCCCCCCCCCCCAAATAAAAATTGTTTTTCTTTTCTAAAGCAAAATGCAAGCTAGAAGGTTGACTCAACAGAGGTGAGGGCAGGACTGGAAAAGAATGCATACCTTCTTCCTGTCCACTTTGTCATGTTAATAACTGACATTCCCATATAGCTACACTTCACTACATGACAAAACGGAGTTGAAAGCAACATAAGCAATATGTAGTTTGATCCTATGAAGAAAAATAAAAGATTGTCTCAAATGACATCTTAAGCTCAGTGTGTGCAACTGTAAACTAGTGCTATGGTTGAGAAGAACATTTCCAGCCCCAGAAATAGAAATAGGGACCTTCCAAAAGGTCTTGCTGGAAATAAGGCAGAGGATGTCATTCCATATGAGATGATTGTTGTAATTTCTAAAAGCTTTTGCAGGGAACATGTTGGATTTTAATTTAAGTCATGTTTACCATTCAGCTTCCAAATTCCCTTCTCCCTAGCCCCAGAGCCCCAAACTGTTTATTTATTTATTTGAAATAGTTCTTATTAGACATCTTCAAATCTGATTCCAGGGAAACTACAGCCGCATCAATATCAAGATTATGCTACAATGAGCCACTGTAAAAATAATAAAAGACAGCATTTTGTATTGAGGCAGACAAATTTAAATGCTTGGTCGGCACTTACTGAGCTGATGCTCTTGTGACAGCAAGCAGGGGAAAGGAACAAGAAAGAGGTTCTTTAATAATCCCTTTTCATTCTGGCAGCAGAGCACGCCATGTGTCAAATAGACCCTGTGGAAGCAACTTTTCTCACAATCTACTTTGCAGCATTTCCATTGCTAGAGAGGAAAGAAAAAAAGTCCCTCTCTTCACCTCATGTGCCATAGCTGGCTATTACTGTTATCAGTGCACCTTCTTTAACCAGAAAATTGGTTGGGAAAAAGAAATTCTTGGTTGATGGTGAAAAGGAGATTGGGCTGAGATTGGGAGCATGAAAGGAAGACTGTGTTGGATGGATGCTCATATCAAATGAGATACACCCAGAAATAGTTCCAAGTTGATTTTGCCCATAAGCTCATGTTTAGGCTCCGTCACACTTTTCAAGAGGCTAGAGTAGTTTAGGGCAGACATGTCAAACACAAGGCCTGGGGGCCGGATGCGGCCCGCAAAGTGGTTTCATGTGGCCCGCGAAGCTATCCTGGAAACAGCGAGGGAACAGCCCCCGCTGCCTTGGCCTTGGCCGGCTGGGAGCCAATGTACAATTTTGTGGTGGCCATCTATGCTAAAACGCATTCAGTCTTAGCTCCACAAGGCCGTCTAGAAACAGTGAGGAAGCAGCCCCTGCCACGTCGGCCCCGCCCCCTGGGCGCATGCTGGGGAAGTGTCACCCTTTGCGAGGAATGAATGGCACTTGCCCCAGTCCCACCCCCTTCTGCCAGAGACCCTCAGATCTGTGCCCAGGCCCACTTGATGCGAACAATGTAGAGCTGGTCATGCCCACCCAGTAGGCCACACCCACTCCATCCACACCCACCCAGTAGGCCGCCCCCACCCTGGCTACACCCCCCCCGAGGGCAACCACAATGCTGATGCGGCCCTCAATGAAATTGAGTTTGACACCCCTGGTTTAGGGAGTCAAAAACTCTGGGATGTGAAATAATGTGACCGATTCTTTCTTCTGTACACAGCAATGGTTGAAAATACAAGTTATTGCAAAAGGCAGTTTCTGGATTGGTCTCACTGACTCAGTGAAGGAAGATGAGTGGCGATGGCTGGATGGCACCCTACCAGAATACATGTGAGTGCAGGAAGGATGTTCACTGCTTTCTGCTGTAACTGCTTCTTAGCATCTGCCAATAAGAAATGGTGCGACAACCTTATAAAGGGCATTGGCTTTTAGATTCAGATTAACAGTTCTTTGATTTCAAAAAGCTTATTGCCAGAAAAAAAAATACTGAATAACCAATAAAAGAAGATGCTTAAGATGCTTATTACAGAATTAATAGCAAACTAGGCGACAGAAACCACAGGTTTTTAAAATGTGGGTGGAGGAGGGACAACAAATAAAGAAAGAGAAAGGGTCAGTTTTACTTGGTTGATTACAAAAAATAAGACTTCTGTATTGCATCAGTTGTATATCATTGCTGGAAACAAACTTGTATCTTCATTTGTCATTGAAGCTTAATATCAGCTAAATTCTTTTGAACTGGAATCAGGATATACACTGGATCAGCACTAGATCAAGTAGACTAAGATCTGTCATTCCCACTGAATGAAATTATTACTTTTTCCTTCAGTCTCTCAGTTTGACTGCTGTTGAGCATTGGAGCTTAGGTTAAGGAAATATTACTGGTATCTTTGGCTAAGTCCTTCTTATCCTGATGAAATCTCCACATTTGTAACTTAAACCATTGCATCTTTAAGGACCTTACAAAATCTTAAAGCGATCGTTCAAAATCCACCCAAAGGATAATTTATTAGGAGAATGGTACATTCCCAAATAAATGCAAAGGCTACAGAAATCTGAAGAATCACTAAATGGCAATAAAGAGATTGAGAATCTCTGCTCTGCAGTTTTACAGTCCAGATCTGATAACTCTAATTATACAAATTTATCTTTATTATAAGATACTTTTTGCAATATAAGATAGATAACCTTTATTGTCATTTTTTACTGTGGGCACAATGGCACATATCAAAAATGAAATTTAGTTGCCCACTCTCAAAGTGAACACATACATGGCACATACAATATATGATTGTTGATGTGTTTTGAGTTTATGATATGATAATATTAGGTATTTCTCTCTAAATATTGTATAACAAGAAACTATTCTTTTTATTTTTATTTGGAGATGCATATATAAATCCAACAGGAAGTTGTATTTATATCCTAGTAACTCATCTGCAGCTATAGATGAAACAAACAAATACAGCCCCATTGATGGATTACACTCTGTACATGTGTCTATGTGCGGTCCACAACCAGAACAGAATATTTGATCTAATTTTAGACTTTTCAGCTTTGGCAGTTTCTCCAATTGATTCCCATCTCTAAAGCCCAGATGTTTTCCATTTCCAGGAAAAGTCATGCACTATTTGTTAAGGAGTAAGTTTTCTGCTTTAGGAGAGATTGTTTTATTTTTGTTTTGTTTTTACTATTATTAATCTCCTCTTTCACATTGTCATATGATGGCTTGGTTACGAAATGATCATTTTTTTGTTTGTTTTATTGCAAGAAACTGGAGTGCTGGACAGCCTGATAACTGGAAACATGGCCATGGGCCAGGGGAAGATTGTGCTGGATTAATTCATGCTGGGCTCTGGAATGACTTTCACTGTGAAGATGTTAATAGTTTTATTTGTGAACAAGATGTGGAAAAAGGTATGGTAAACTTTGAACCAAATGTACTCACATTTATTGCAAAAACTTAAAGCAACCAAATTTCCACAGCTGGGACAAGAGGGAATTGAATGTCCTGCTCACACAGATAGAAGGTCTTGGAAAAGAACTGGGGATCAATCCTTATTAGCATCTGTGTATAAAAATTCTCCCTAGCTGCTTCTCTTGTTCAGGCTACTGAGTTTTAAACTATTGGCAAGTATTTCAAGATTACACAGCTATTCTTACTAGATTACATACATTTGGCAATCAGTGTTCTAAAACATGCACAGCTAACTCTGAAGAAAAGCACTGCAGTAATTTATTTTTTCCAGTTAACACCTAAAAGACAGTAATTTCAGAACTCAAATATGCAGTTTGAAAAGCTACAAGCAATAGGACCTAATGTTCCTGAAAACTTTTTAAAGACTATTTAGTGATGCATTTCCTTTCTGGTGAAAATAAAGCAAAGTAGAATACAAAAAACAACAACAACCATTTAATAGAGCCATAATGACAAATATCTCATTAAAATACTGTTGTACTAAAAGTATTATTAAAAATCAAACTTGAAAGAGCAGCCCAAGATAGAGCATGTTAGAATAATCAAAGACAATGGATGAAGAGTCAGATGTTATTACTCAGCTTTCCTCTTTATCATTTCTGTACCTGTACATGAAAATGAAAACTTGAAAAATGAGGTACAATTCTACCTTTTGTGTTTTGTTATTATCAATTATATATAAATTGTTAATGTCTGACTCTTAGTTAATATAATCACAAGAGTTTGAGGTAGGGGGTCTACCATAAAATTCATTGGATGCTTTGGACAAATTATTCTTCTTTTTCCCTCTCTCAGCCTAACCTTGTAAAGAAGGCTGGGGTTAGGATAAAGTGCTCATCTGAGCTTCTGGAGAAAAGGAAGTGAGAAATATACAGCAAACATAGGGCTGTCTTGAATCCGCCTTCCTTATTTATTAAATTTATATGCTGAATTTAAATTTCAGTTAGAATTTTCATGTGTATTTAAATTTCAGCAGCTTTTAATATCTGAAACATGTTGTCATCGCAACCAAAATGTATTCTGTAGTATATAACATCTAGAAAAATAATTCTTAGAAATCTATTTGTGTTTATTTGGTCCTACAAAGTAAATAACTTCTATAGTGAAGTAATACAAGAAGAGTTCGTTCTTGTATTATGCCTTTATGCCATCACTTCAGTCTTTTCTCAGGTGGTATAGCAATCTTTACAAAAAACCCTAAGATTTCATTATGTTAATAATAGTCAACACTTAGGTGATTTTTTTTAGAACCAAAATTCTCTTTTAATAAGACTATGGAAGTGAAGGTGGGGAGGAATTACCTGTAGAGAAGAATCACAGGTAGGATGGAAGGTTTTATTATTATTTTTTCTACTTCTGTGTTTCAAGAGTGAAACCGACTGCACTGCCCTTGTGGCTCATTGGCAATGGACACAAGATAGACTGGTGATCTTTCTTTCATCACCTGTATTAGTACAGATGATTTTCACATTAAATATCTTCTTACCATTGTCGTATTAGCATTTTGACTGGATATGAACAGATACAGATGCAGATTTGGAAAGCAGTACTTACCAATGCAACTTACAGCTTTGGCACTGGTTTCTGGATTTTAAAACCAAGTTTTACCTTTGTAACACTTGTTACTTTTCCTTTCCCACTGCAGCTCAGCCACCAGGATTGTAATAGGTTGTGGGCCAAGAGACTGACGTTTTCTTTGCAAAGAAATTCATCTGGGACTGAACCATCACCCGATCAAGAAAAGGAGCACTGAGAACTTTGATGAATAAACTTCATCAGCACAATTTGTCTTCCACATTTTCTCATTTTTCAGGGGCTTTACAACCTGTTGCACAAACATGTTGGTAGAAAATGCAATTGGACAAAACTACCTGTAGATCTCTTCACGGATTAAGCAGAAGATATGTTCTGACAAGAACTAGAAAACAGCAAGCTGATTACTATAGGACGACAAAAAAAATACAAAGCTACTGTGTAAACAAAGCAGCTACGGTACTTGTTAAATTCCCAAATATTGGCAATTTATATAAATATACATGTATAAATTTATATAAATTTTATATATAAATATATATAGTCCAGTTCTGATCAGTAATATAGAATATACTTTTTAAAGCTTTTAAAATTCTGTATTTTTGTACAAAATGTTGCCTCTTATATTGATTTGCCTTTTTATATAAATATAGTAAATAGAAATAAAAAATACCATTGATACTACTTATCATTCACTAGAAATAACTGTCTGGAATAAATTACCCAAGTTTAATAACTTTTAAATTTGATTTTAGATGGCAGTTGCAGTCTATTATACAAAAATATATACAAATTTATGATCCAAGGACAACATGCTTGTTTTTCTGAGCTGGGTCCATTGATAAAACTCCAGGCAGATGAAAGTCTAGCAATAGATCTGAAGGAAGGAATAACATTGACCAGTGAAGTACATACTTTACATATTGTATAGAAAATTCCCGATTCAGTCTTCCTGAGTCTAATTAAAATAATCAAGTGGCCAGAGAGCTAAAAAAAAAAAAAAAAAAGCTTTGCCAGGGTCCCTGGGAATTTTTAGTAATTACTATATTTATAT
>NW_015386522.1:689052-704020 GCF_001527695.2 Protobothrops mucrosquamatus
AAAATTTTAACCATAGTAGATTTTTCTGATAGACGTGTGCAACTTGTTCTTAATACCTTTTTGGTACCAACCACTAGGGCGGGGGTGGGGCAACACGAACCAATAGACTTTGCCATTTCTTGGTTAGACTTTTTTCTGCTCCACTTCAGTCCCTCCAAATTGCAGCTTTTTCTTCCACATGGCAAAGAACTTGTCAGAAAATGGTTAACCATTCCATGCCTCAGTTGCCTTCCTGTTGTTTGTCAGTAAGATGTTGCTTTGGAGAGAGAGAGAAAAAGAGGGGGGGGGGAAAGCAAAATTCAAGGCATTGGGAAAGAGTTCAGTATATCTGCATGTAACATCTAATTTGGTAGATCAGCAGGCAAAAAATACTGCAATACTACAGTACTTTCTGTACTTCCACAGTGTTCTGTAATGGTTTGTGCTTAACATAAAATTACAGGGAAATTAAAGGCAAGTCACACATATTGACATATATAGTATTTACATGATTTTTGTATGTAAAATTGACACTATGATTGTTTGTGAACATTTATATTTAAGATAAGTATCTGTGATCATTTTGCTGCAGATCTGGACACAACTGGGTACATAAAAAGAATGCTGATAAACTCAGAATATCAAAACAATGACTACACTGAAGTAATTAACTTTTCCTCTGAAATGTTTTTCACATTAGGATAATTTGTTGCTGTGACTGGTGCTGTTCAGTTAAATAATGTACAAACCTTTTCTTTATATCTCTAACATCCTTTTCTATCTTCCTCACTGGTACCAAGGCAAATTCTCAATTAGTTTGAAACTGGATATAGGGTGAGTTATTTATTTGCTGAGACTTACGTGTTGCTCCTGTCTTAAAGGACTCAGAGCCACTTAAACTCCAATGCCTAGCAAAATGGTTAAAATCAAAAAATAGCCCATTATAATGTGCCACTAAAGGACAGTCAAAACAAAAGTGACAAATACCTCTGTTCAAGGACAAACAAATATTCATATCAGCCTCTCAGGCCCTTTAGAAGCACCAGGTCCTAATGGCTCTTAAGAACTTGGCAAGGGTAGGGCTCTAATCTCTAGCGTATGCAGTTTTAGAGAAGGGGAACAGTGACAGAGAAGATCTGCCCCTGTATTCCCGAATCACAACAATCCCTAGAATTCGACACTCAGAGGCAGAGCAATCAATTTTTGGGAGTTTGATACTTGGATTAGGTGATCTCATAGATAGCCATCTTCTGAGTCATACGTGACTTTAAAGGTGATATCTAGCATTTTGAAATGTGGCCAGTAATTGATTAGCAGGGCAGCTGTCTAAATATAGGTATTGCATAGATAACTCAAGTTTTGCCTGACATTACTTAAGTCCTTACATTATAGACCAGCTGAAGCTTGTGATCTCCAAGTGCAGCCCAAGGTAGAGTACATTTCAACATTGCAATAATAAAGGACATGGTAACAAAGCCCCCTTAGAATAGCTTACTGACCCAGAAATTGCCATAAAAGGGACACAAGCTGGAAGCCATCTGCTCTTTGAGCAGGAACTGTGAATATAAATAGTTCTGTAGATTATGAGTCAATTCTATATGCTGGAGTTCTATCCTGGCCAGAAACAAAAATGGAAACTTAATGAATTTGGTTGGCTTCTGTACCCAGAGCCAATACTGAATGTCCTGCTAGTACTGAATCTGAGTCAGGTCATAACAGGAGCTCCAAAATGGGATGAAATCATTATGGTTATTGCAGTCCACAGTGGAGAACTCTAGAGGTCAACTTCTCTACTCCTCAACTGGAATAGCAATAAGGCTTTGAGGAAAGAGGATACTACCACTCTCCTCACAGAAAGACTCACCACTGCTTCTCCCAAGGTTCCACTGATTACTAACCTGTTACATGTCAGGCGAGGCAGGAATACAAAACATAGATGGTTTCAAAGAATCTCGTTTACTTACTTGGGACCAACAGGCTCAAACTCATTTCAGATAATCTTGCAAGTTGACTTCTTATAGAATTTGCTGTTTGTGTGTGTATATACAACAGAATATAGAAAAATATTAAAAAATAAAAAAGCAATGCAACTACATCAAGGTAAATTGTACATATAAGGGCTTCCTGTGCATATGCATATCATACTGTATGTATAAAGATTTTGCATAACAGTTTCAAAACTGAAATCATATTTCATGTTAATTGTTCATGAATGATCTACGTATTTGCATAGACAGATGACCTGATACGTGTGGCTTTTTCATTTTTCGAAGTAGCTATATGTTATTTTGAGTTCTGATGTCAATCTTGGTTCCATTAGAGATTTCAAAATAGCCATTTTGGGAGGGGAAAGATCAAAAGAAAAAAGATGCTTGACCAATACAATTGAGAGATTGCTGAATTCACATATGTCAACAGATTTCAAATGCTCTCAGAAGGTCTCATTCAGTCTTGTATGTAACCTGCACTTTCATAATCACCTTTCCCCAGGCACCATCTGCATCAGTTTAGCCACTCCATGCATCTGATTTAGTGAAAGGTTGTGCCTTTTAATAAAATTTGATAGAAAAGGTGTTATCGGACTCCTCCTGAATCTACATTTTGAGATCTTAAGAGTGGGTAGAACAATCATAAAAAGAAATTGAAAGTATGTACATGTAGTTCTTGATTAACAACAGTTTATTTAGTGATCATTCAAAGTTAGAACAGCACCGAAAAGAGTTATTTATGACTGTTTTTCACATGAATGTTGCATCATCTCCATGGTCATGTGATCAAAATTAAAATGCTTGACAACTGACTCATATTTATAACAGTTGCAGTGTCCCAGGATCATGTGATCCCCTTTTGTGATCTTCTGACAAGCAAAGTCAATGGGTAAACCAGATTCATTTAACAACTGTGTTACTAACCTAACAACTGCGGTGATTCGCTTAACAATTGTGGCAAGAAAGGTTGTAAAATGGGGCAAAACTCACTTAGAAAATGTCTTGCTTAGCAACATAAATGTTGGGCTCAATTGTGATTGTAAGTTGAGGACTAACTGGATACAGACCACGCCCAGAAATACACAAATATAGAAATGAACCCAGCCAAAAGGAACTTTTCTCTACCGTATATTTAGGTAAAACCCAAAGAACTATTGAAAATAGAAAAAAGCTGTACAGACAACTAGGCAGAGAGATCTTAACAGTTTAAAGGTTTACCAAATAGGAGAGTAAGATTTAAGTAGAGCTCTCCCATCTAAGTTACAAGCCAAACCACTATTTCATTTTGAAGTCCTCTGCTTGAATGGCTTCTATTGTTCTCACTTCTCCCAACTTAAACTGACATGGCATGCAAACACTGCCGTTTAGCAGCGGCAACCATGCTTTCCTTCCCAATATTGTTGAGGAATGTGATTGCTATGACATTTCATACTTGCCCCCTCCTGCTGAAAAATATTCTCTTAACAAGGCTTTTAAGATTACAATTATTTTCAGAATAGAAAAAAAAGCTGCCAGCCCTTATGGGTAGAGAATTTTTAAACAGATTTACATCCTCTGAAAAGTTTGTCTATGCAAAATTGTTTTTTCTTCTTAACTTTTGCCATTTTTAAATCTGTAAGAAACTCTTCCCAGAAGAAGCTTCATAAGAAAAGTAAAGGTTGTTAATCTACTAGGGACAAGCAGAGAAGAAGCATCTTTTGCAGAATGTTTTTTTTTCCTATACCAGGCAGCTTTGGTGTTGTTATGCTACATACAAAGGAAAGTTAAAAATATGCTGTCTCATCGCTGGCAGCCACTTCACTCTCTGCCTGGAATGTTTTGTCATCCATGGCTATATTTAGCATATATGACTGCACCTAATTACAAATTAATGGGCAAAATATATTAATTGTGTGCATCTGGAATATGCAAAGAGTTCCATGAGGTTCGTGGAAAATATTCAGCAAAGTGTTTTGCAGTAAAAAAACAAAAACAAAAAACCTCCTCACAGTTTGAAAGCAGTGTGTTATGAATCTAATGACTTTTTCCCATCAGAGGCAGCTTGCTGAGGAAAAGCAGTTTGTCTTGGAAACCCGTCAAATTTGTCTTAGTCATTTCCCACCTATACACATTTTTATAATAATGTGCGACTAACTTTAAAATTGGAGTTTGCATGTACAGGTAGATCTCAATGTACGATCACGGTTAGGACCATAATTTCCACTGCTAAGGAAGGTGGCTGTCAAACCGGATTTTATGATGATGATTATTGTTTGCTACAGTTGTTAAGTGAATCATTGTAGCTGTTAAATGAATCACAAGGTTATTAGGAGCTGTGGTAGCAGAGCGGTTAGAATGCAGGCTAATTCTATCCACTCCCAGGAGTTTGATCTTGATCGGCTCAAGATTGACTCAGACTTCCATCCTTCCGAGGTCAGTAAAATGAGGACCCAGATTGTTGGGGGAAATATGCTGACTCTGCAAACTGCTTAAGAGAGGGCTGTAAAGCACTGTGAAGCGGTATATAAGTCTAAGTGCTATTGCTATTGCCACTTCATTCACTAGCTTTGTTATCACATGATCCTGAGATGCTGCAACTGTTGTAAATACATGCCAGTTGCCAAGCACCTGAATTTTGAACACGTGACTGTGGGGATTCTGCAATGGTTATAAATGCAAGGACTAGTTGTAAGTCACATTTTTCAGTACTCTTGTCACTTCAAAGGACCGCAAAGCAAATGGTCGTAAGTTGAAGACTATCTGTGCATATGTTGTGTGAATGGGTGGGACAGAAGGACGAAGAAAGAAAGAAAGAGAAAATTTGTTCATGTGCACAAATACAAAAAAACCCAACTCAATAAAAATAAATTAAGCTTCCTGGTTCAAGTTTATAGAGTGAATTGATAACATATTTGCTAAACAGCTGTGATATCTATAAGAAAAATAACAGCCTTCAATTTTAAAAAAGGGGAATATAAGAAATGTTTTAAAAGAATAGTGCTATATTATTTATATTCTAAGAAACAAGTTAATAATAATTTCTCATTTGCTAACGTACTGTACTTCTTTTGAAGCTGTGCTTCTCTTCCTAATACTCAAACTGCCTTAACTGTTGCTTAGAAAATATGGCTCTTTTTATTTTATTAAAAAAACTTGGTTAATCTTATGAGTTACTGAATAATTAATTTATCAGGCAATTAGATCAGCATGAAAAAAATATATATGCAAGAGATGGCATTCTTTCACCTTTTATAAATTATACATACATATTCCAAAGTAGACCTGAAACTTTCCTATATGGTGTCGGCATTTTATATCTGAACATGAATACATGAAAGTTGTGACTTGAAATGCTTTAATCTGTGTTCAAACATTTTTTATTACTTTATTTTTAAAGCAGTCATTAATTGGATCCTCACCAAGTTGCAAGACTGGTGTCTAAAACAACTAAAAGGTTGAGAGCCAGTGGAATGCAGTGGGTCATGTATCAGACTAGGAAAGGAATGACCTAGGTCAGTGGTTCTCAACCTGTGGGTCGGGACCCCATTTGGGATCGATCAACCATTTCACGGGGGTCGCCAAGCTAGGCTGTCCGCCATTTTTTTTGTCCGCCATTTTTCCCCTTTTCCGGTGGGTGCCTTACCTCCCTTGGGCTGGGCCAGCTGGTGGTCAGCCTGCTCCGTCTCTGCCGCTTGCCAGCTACGCCTCGGCCGGCGCAGGGGGCGGAACCATGCATGCGCGGCACTCCCGGGCAGGGAAAGTCCTCGACTTATGACCGGTTGGGTAGTCCTCGACTTACAACCGGTTTAGTCCTCGACTTACGACCGGTTTAGTCCTCGACTTACAACCGGTTTAGTCCTCGACTTACGACCGGTTGGGGTCGCGGCATTAAAAAGGTTGAGAACCACTGACCTAGGTTGTAATCTTCCTTTTCTTCCATAGATACTCACATTGGACTAGTCACTTTCTCAGCCAATTCCCCCCCCTACTGGTGTGTGTGTGGGCAGGGGCGGGAACAGGCTACCCTTCCACCTTGACTTCCTGAGAGAGAAAAAGCATACAGTAGATGTAAATAGCTATCATAGTATCTATAATGGCACTGAAAGTTTAGAATTTTTGAAAATTAATATGTGCTAACTATGTTTTTGTGTACTGATCGCTGCATATTATCTTCATTTTATTAAAACGAACATGGGACATACCTCAGAGAAATAACATTATACATTTTCTTGGCTCCTGAAATAAAATAGCTACCTATGGTATTTGTAGTATTATTGGGCTCTGATCCTATTATTGATCAGCTTGGGAATAATGAGTCTTTAAATCATGCAGCATGTTTCTGGCAATGCAGTTGAACAACTTTCACTAACTATGGCAAATAAATATTTGGAAAATCAACACTTTGCTTTTTTGAACAGGGTCCAAATATACAACAACAATAAAACATAAGGATATTTATTCTAGTGTTACTGAGAACACTGTGTTTGTTTTTGTTTATGTACTGACTAGGATGGAGCACGAAAATGCTTTAAACTAAGTAATGAGGGAGTGGGGGTAGTCATTCTTTCTATGCCCAAAAGGAAATGACTTAAAGGGTTTTTAGGAATCTGTTTGTAATTTCGCAATGAATTTGGCTTGCCAATTTCTATGATAAATAACTTGAAGACATTCTGTTTTAAAAAACAGAATGTTTTTACTTGCCTAAATGTTCCATTTGTGTAATAATTATATAAACTGAAATTTGCTAGTGTGGCAATAATAATATAGGAATGCTGCTTATAATACTTACATTGGTTCTCCAGTCATTTTTGAGGGGAAGTTGTTTTGCTGATGGGTAAACTGAAAGTGGAATACATTTAGTCATGAATTTACTTTCCAGTAATTTTGTAGTATTGTCCCGCAACACATTTTAATAGTTCATTCTGTCTTAACAGTTCATTCAGTTCTGGACAATCAGGCAACCATATTTACTAAAAAGTCAGATCCCCTGAATTCTTAAGGTGCTAAATCTTGGCCTTTAAAAATAAATACTGTCTACCAACATGGCTTATTGCCAACATGGCCTTTCATGTCTTCCAATGGTGCTCCTGTCAGCACTGTAATGGAAAATGTCTTGCTGCTGGTCATTCTAGCCTTATCATCCACCTAATAATAAATGTGTACAATGAGATGGGTCTAATATAAATTAAATAAATAAATAAATAAATACAAGAGACTAAAACTCAATCTCTTCTCCATCATCACCATCTAACGGAACTACCCTGTAGGCGAACCATCGCAAAACTCTGCTCCTCACCCTTCCTTACATTCAGGCAGGTCAGGAATGATGGTATTGAAGACTGCTGAAAGAGTAGGCAGTACAAGGAGAGTCCAACACCCCATAACATTCTTGCCATAAATCCCAAGTGCAATTTTGTCTCCATTCCCGATGATGAATTTTTTTCTAATACCAATATGAGAAGCTTTTTCTCATCACTATATTGTGCAACTCACAATGGGTGGTTTCTTTGTTTCTAAAGCATGGCTTATGCTTCAATTGCTCAAAACGTGTCTTTGGAAATATACACAACCCTGTATGCTAGTCTCTTTCAGACACTTTAGAAATACCCAGTAATCAGGCAATCTGATCAGTGTATGGGAGAAAGAGTTAAAAACATAGATTCTTGAATGCAGGGTCCTGACAGAAAGAAATGAAGTAAAAATTTCTACGTTTCAGCAACTAAAATACATTAAGTAATCAATGGTTTGACTTTAAAAAATATGACTGGCTTTGATTAGGTGTATATAGTTACTCTTTGATCTTGTCACTGATAATCTAAGCAGGAAATAAAAAAAATAGAAATGGGTCACCATAAACATTAAGCTTGATGGATGGCAAAATATGTTTGCTGTCAGTTTTCCAGTCAGTAAATACAGGAATAAAGATCATTTCCTAAAAATCATATAAACTAGATATAACTGACTAAAAGTATTGTAGAAGGGGACAAAGCTGTCTCCATTATTATTTATTACTCATTAAATTTTTATGTCACCCATCTCCCCTATAAAGTGTCATATTCATGTTCTCTTTCATATCCTTGACTTCAATGTTCAATTAAAAATGTAATGAAATACTTCTGGTTTGAAAATAGTGTATTACTACTGGAAACAACACTATTTACAAAGTTTTCTACTTGCTGGTGCTGTAATTCTATTCTTCTTTAGCCAAGCTAAGCATAAAAATGTTTTAAAGTTGTTTTTTTTAGTAAGTTTGGCAAAGTAACATTGTGTGTAATAATTCAGCGTTTGGATTTTCATAACGTTTTTCAGTGTAAGCATTTTTTAGCAGTGCCTTCAAATTTAAAACAGCACTTATTACCCGAGAGATGTTCTTTCCTGTTGATCACACATAAATAGCAGAAAATGAATCAAGAAATAAGCAGTGAATGAAAAGATTACAGTAGCTAGCTTCCATTAACTGAATTAGTCTTGTCTGTATGAGCACATTTTAAAATGGAATATTAATAATGAAAAATAAGTTCAAAATATAGGAAGAAACATATGCTTAAGTCGATTTGCATATGATTTTCTTTCAGATTAATACAGGAAAATAGTATGAGTATCATTGCTAAGAAAGCATTAACAATAATACAGTTCTGTTTAAAATAGCCCTGGCATTTTCCCCTCCCCCAATTTTCTGAATGTGTTGCTTACATTTACCTGCTGTTACCAACACAAACTTTGATTTGTGTAGAAGTTGCAGTTGAAATGCCTCAAGCACCAGTGATCTATGTAAGCTGGAAAACAAAACAGACAAACAACACAAGTTTATTTTCTGTGTTAGCTCTGACACCTACTGGCACAATAATGCTATACAGTAACTCTACTAGACATAAGCAAATTAAACAAAACAGTCTTATTCCAGGAAGTGGGAAAATAAATAAAAGGCAAATATCTTTGAAGACAAATATTCCAACACTCCTTTCATTTTGCTATCAAAAATCAAGTTGATTTTTCCCTCACCAGACAATGGGACCACTCATTTAAAATGTTTTTGCATATAAATTTAAGTGCATTTGTTTTGCCTTTCCACAAGACATTTAAAAACCACTGTAATGCAGTATTCAGTCCTCAAATTACTGTGAAGAAGAGAGAACTGTTTCTGAAGAACTGTAGAACCTTGCTCAGTATTACTTTCTATAAATTAATGAAAATGAAATTTAATTTTCAGAATAATTTTGACCAGAGCTCTGACTTTGACAATTCCTAGTACTTCCAGTCAAAAGACATTCCCCTCCCTCCCTTCCTTCCTCCCTCTCCTCCCCTCCCCTCCTCGGAGAATAAGTGGGACACAGTGAGAAAACATGCATGGGTTACCAACAATAGAGTGGGTCTGACACTTCTATAACATTTCTTGAACAAAGCTGTAGACTTGCACAATTAATATCCTCATTTGGAAGCATTCAAAGCTTTCAGCTATATGAACAGACAAAATGAGGAATGCACCCATTTTTAATACAAGAAGAAAGAAAATGGCCCTGAACTTGCTCTAAATATGATTAGGGAGGAAGGAATGTCTGAAAGAACTCACATGATAAAAGCCTTGTCAAGAACTTGCAAGATAGAAGCCTGTTTATTTAATACACAAGTGTAAGTAAATATTTTTCTCATGACATCTTATAAAGAAACAGCAATATCTTAGAACAGACATGTCAAACACAAGGTCTGGGGGCCAGATGCGGCCCGCAAAGTGGTTTCATGTGGCCCGCAAAGTCATCCTGGAAACAGTGAGGGAACGGCCCCCACTGCCTTGGCCCTGGCTGGCCGGGAGCCAATGTACAATTTTGGGGTGGCCATCTATGCTGAAATGCATTCAGTCTTAGCTCCACAAGGCCGTCTAGAAACAGCAAGGAACCAGCCCCTGCTGCGTCGCCCCCGCCCCCTGGGTGCATGCTGGGGAAGTGTCACCCTTTGTGAGGAATGAAGAAATGGACCATGCCTTGGTGCTTGCCCCGGTCCTACCCCCTTCTGCCATAGACCCTCAGATCTGTCCCACTCCTGCCCAGGCCCCCACAGTGGTATGAGCAGTTATGATACATTTTGGTGCACTCATATTACACCTCTGTTCCATGAGCGACCCTGGCCACAGGGAGACATATGAGGGAGCAATTGAAAGTGCTGGGTCTTCCTTATAAATAATTTCATGGCATAAGATCAGATTATTTATGGCACTGCTCTCTCTGATTGTTTCTGTCCATTCCTTTAGATCCAACAGGAGAAGACTGCTAAGGGCTCCATCAGTTAAAGAATCTCATCTTGTGGGACCCAGGAAATGACCCTTTCTTGTGGCTGTGCGTGCTGCTCCACAAGATTAGATTGATCCCAATCTGCCACCTTTTCAGAAGGCTCTTAAGACATGAGTGTGTTCCTGGGGAATGAGAGTTGGGGTGCGCTGGAGCAGGTGATATGGTTATTATTTGTTTATACTGGTTTGGCTCCTTGACTGTTGTTTATGTTTTTGTATAATCTTTTTATATTATTTTTAAATATTATAAGCCACCCAGAGTTGCTATTGTGAGATAGGTAGCTACAAATCAAATCAAATTAATCAATCAAACCTGGCGTATGCTAATTGTACTGGCTTTGTGCAACTGCTTTTTGTCTTATACATAACACTGGCCACAAATTTTCATAAAACACAATAAACCTTTACATAATTTTTATTATTAACCAAAAGCCTCGATTTAGATAAAAAAAATAATAAATATATATTTAACTTACTTCTACGAATAACTCCAGAAACAGGCAGACCTGCTGGAGAGAAAAGGCAATCTGTTCAAGCAGAGATTCTTAACTTTAGCAACTTGAAGGTGCCTGGACTTCAAATCCCAGAATTCCCCAGCCAAGCGCGGTCTCGTTTGAAACACCTACCGCTTCCGCTGCAGAGGACCCAGTGTACGTCGGGACTACGAGTGAATAGAATCCACTCCGAGCGCCGTAGGATGACGTCAGTAGAAAGTGTCACCGGTTGAGTCTGTCAGAAGCAAGTATGTCGCCGCCGACGCTCTTTAGCTTGCCGGAGGCGCGGTTGCGTTTCATGGTAAGTGGCGAGGGAGGGGGAGGGGGCTGCAGTCGGATGGGGTGAGAGACGTCCCGATTGGATTTCAGATAGAGTGCGAGTACCGATGGGCCCTTTGCGTCCTTTGCGCGCTTCTCTACCGGGTTCATCCTGGCGTCGGTTGCTTTCTCATCCTCGTTCAGCGTTTAGAATGGAGATATTTTTTTTTTCTCGCGCTCGGACCGCTCACCTGAGAGAAGCCAACGGGTAACCAACCAAAGTTGAAGCCCCAGCAACGGGCGTAAAAAGCAAACTTCTTAACTACGTGCAACCTCCCCCCCCCCTCCGGTTAGTGGGCTTTGCTCTTTAAAATAAAGGTGCTTCGAACTTTAACCTCCTTGATTGAAATTTCCCCACGATTTTAGCAGAGTAGTTTTACAACAGTCAGTGTGGCACATTTAGATTTGATCACTTTTGCAGAAGTTGAGTTGCGTAGCTACGTTACTTCAGAAAATTAAAATGGTGAGTAGGGATCCCAAGGGATTCATTGCCAATTTGAGATGGGGTGCATTCATTCCTGTGCAGCTTAGCTAAGCTGTGCCTCCCATCACAAGGTGCCCTTCCATATTGCAAGTGGTGCGTAGAATAGACATGAAGGTTCAACATCAGTTCAGCATGACATCCCCAAGAAGTAGTTGATAGAGCTGCTCTTAGAAGTTGGGGAAGGTAAGACCAGGTAAGAACACCTTGGTTCTTGGCTGCCTCACCTTGTGCAGTGCTCAGTTGCAAAACAGAGGTCATAAAAAGAGATCCCCAGCCCTGGAAGGAAGTTTTGATAAGTATTCAGCTTTTGATATACAAGCCATCCTTGTACACACAACTGGACTGATGACAGATTGCACTCCTGTTCTGCTTAGACATGCTGAGAACCTTCATTTATTATTTCACTGTATGACAGAGGTTCTAAAACTGTGCTGTTTTGATTCTGTAAAATAATAAATGAAGGCTCTTGGCTTGTCCAAGCAGAACAGGAGTTTAGTTTGTCATCACTTTTGTTGGCTATAATCCAGTCTATGTCCTAAATGGTTCAAAGATTACCTACAGAAAATAGTATCTAGATGTGTAGATACTATTGGTATCTAGATGCTGACCTATAGAAAAATGGGACACTTTCCATAGTTTGAGGTGTGGTAGGTTCTAGGAGAGCAGTATTTATGCCATCTTGAATTATATTTTTAAATGTAATTTTGATGTAGATTTTTTAAACACATATTGCTTTAATATCTGATACTAAATAAGTTATTTTTCATTTTTATCTTAGAACTCTACTCGAGATGCACTCAAAAACAAAACCATTAAGCCTTTATTGAACGCATTCAGTCAGATACCTGGAAGGTGAATTTCAATTTGATTTGTTATCATAACAAATATATATATAGTGTTTTATTGAAATTGAAAATTTTGGCAAAACAATCTAATTTTATATATTTCTAGTGAAAATGAAAAAAAGTTAACACTGGACCAAGCATTCCGAGTTGCTCTGGAAGAAGAAATTGTGAGTAGTTTTTGATTAACTGTGTTTGTGAAGGTTAATTGAATATCTTGAGTGATATCATTCTAAACTGTATATAATTTTTCAGTTTATGGAAGAAAACTTCCAGAAGTGTGGGTGTGGTCTGGTCTCAAGACAAGGTTGAATGTCTAGAACACTTCAAATTATGTGTAGTTCAACAGATCTACTTCTGCAGCTTTTGAATCAACTCTGAAACAGCATGACCATGAGGAAGCTGAGCGTACAGTTGAGTGTACAGAGGAGGAACAATGCATTTCGTTCCTGAATCAATGAGTTTTGTGGATTTATATTAGTTACAGTAAGCCTTAAATTCTATTAGATTATATTGTGTCAACCTAATGAAGCAATTTAACATTGCTTCAGTTGTGACTTTTCCATTTCTTTAGTCAAGGTGAGAACATCTCTAAATCCATATGTTTATACATATGGCTTCAGAATATTTAGTTTTACAGATTCTATGGCCCAAAGAAACACTGTTCATACATGTTATTTACCTTGCATTACATTAGAATTGGAGTCAAGGATGCTATACAAGTAAACTTTGTGTAATAACTGCCTCAGACAGCGACAATGTGAAGTTATGACTGTGATGAAAAAGTAAATTTGTGACCAATGCCTGCATTTATGATCTTCGCAGTGTCTGTGTCTCAGTCACATGTTTGCCATTACAGTCACTATGTGTTGTCTTGTGCCTGACCTATTATTTTTTTCTTTTCTCCCCTCACAGAGTGGAGAGAATGCCTAAATAAGCAATCTCTTTTTTTCATAGTATTTCCCTAAGGGGAGGTTAACAGGCTCAGCTCTGTGACTTTAATTAGCTGGCTGGCAGCTGCTAGTTGTAATTGACAAAACCTTAATTAATTTCACACTTTCCTCTTTTTTTGCCTCCTAATGCCAGTGTGCTAGGTAAACAGCTAGCATAGTACATTCCTTTCAATGAGTATTTTCTATTATGTGTCTGGTTAATCTCTTATCTCTTCCTTTCCAATGAAAGGAAATACAAAATACAAACATTATTTCCCATCTTGTAATTATCTCAAATCTGGGATGAGATTTCACGGGGAGAATGGAGTCGGGGAAAGGGACTATAAGATTTGCCCTTTTATCCAGCTTCCTCCTGAGTTGAGTTCTGGAAATTTTCTCCACTGTTTGAAGTTTTATGATTTGGAGTCATAAGCTTCTGTCATGTAAAGCAAAGGAAAGTTGAGGAAAAATCATAAGCATAGTCACGGTCATCTGATTTTTCACTTAGTAACCGAGTTTCTGGTCCCAGTTGTGGTTGCTAAACAAGGCCTATCAGTATGTGATGAGCAAGATAAGTAATTAAACTGTTTGGTTCTTATCATTAATACCATTAATGGTATCATTAATTCCATTAAAAGTGGAATATTCATGAGACTTGTTATCAAAATCTAGTCTATACCCCAACATGACCCTAATATTTCTCACCACCTCCACTCCTGGAAATAAAGCACTTTTTTTCTATTATGTTTTTCCAAAAATTTGCGAGGACCACAGGGAAAATAGATAACAACTTTCTAATGTAGTCCATAAAGATAATGCACTGTATTCTGTTCCAAGCGTCATATGATTCCACTCTTGATGATTATTTTTATAATTTTTTTAGATAAATAAAACTTCTTGTGAAAATGTCCTGGCTATCATTTCACTTGTTATTAATGGGGTCATAGAAGGTGAGTGTTTTCTTTTGTAATTACTTTGAAATCAAATGTCATGACTAGAATGTGTATTAATTAAAAAAAGTGTTTCATATTATTTATATTACTTAACACATAGTATACATAAATATTGCATTATGCAAAATATCTTTACTAGTTCAGTTTACTTTGTCAGTCCAGTTGGAAGTAGTACTACTTCCACCTTTTGTCCAATGCCAATTTTGTATATGTAATCTGTTATATGTAATACTATACATTTGATTGTCACAACAGAGTCTTGTTAAAGAAAAGAGAAAATTATCATGGGATTAGAATGATTATTATACTTGATAATACCACTAAATTAAAATCAAATTCTGTATTATTATTGGTAACTTTAGCAAGATTCTTGAAAAAAATGCCCATTGTTACTTTTTATAAAAAGAAATCATTTTGGCAGACATATAAACAGATTCTCTCCCATGAAGGTATTTGTACAGCATCAACCCCTTTTGTGCTCTTGGGAGATGTTTTGGATTGCCTTCCTTTGGATCAGTGTGACAAAATTTTCACCTTTGTGGAAAAAAATGTTACTACGTGGAAATCGGTAAGTATCATGGAATTTATTAAGTTTTTAAATTTCATTTTTGTAGTAAATTAATAAGTGAATAATTTGGACAGCATGCAGGAATTGTGTAAAACAAACAGGTATGCTGTTTGGAATAATATAAATTGATCACTCTGTATTAAATGA
>NW_015386522.1:704271-730376 GCF_001527695.2 Protobothrops mucrosquamatus
AATCGTGTCATTTGTCAATTGCAGGAAAGAAGTGCAAATACATAAGAACCAAGCATTTCTGAGCAGTGGGTGGGATTCTGAAAAAAACAAGATAAAATTTGGGAACTTTCATATGCTTTATTAAGTCCACTGGCCACAGATTACTTGTGAGTGCAGTGGACGCACAGCTTTAACAGCATTCCTAAATCCAACATTTTTTGGATGTTTATCCCACAGTGGTTCCTTAGAGTGAGTTTCATTAGTACTGTATATTTTACTAGCAAATAACTCAGAGAAGTTCTTAAATTGTTGTAAGTGGACTATGATGATCTCTCAAAACTATGGTTCTAATTAAAAATATAACAAGATGTTTTTGGTTCATGGATTAAAACATATTTGTAACTCCCTGTGTTACTTTATTTTAATCAGCTTTTTAGATTAGTCTAAAATATTCAATTTAGTATTTAAAATCACAAATTATTTTTCAAAGACATTAAAGGACTATCTTCCCCAAAATATCATTGCTGGGAGTGTGAATTAGATAAAAGTCTTACAAAGTGCTCTTGTCTTCAGCGTAGTTATTCCTATTGGCAAAATGTAAATACCTTACTCAGGGAGAACAAAATTCCTTATAAGAAAAGAATTTGCCTTTGCATTTCTGGGGAGGTTGAATCAGCAGAACATGTCCTTCTAAATTCTGTTTTCTAAAGCATATTCTCTCATTATTCTGATCTTATGGTGTGTCACAATCTGCTTTTTTGCTTGCCGGTTCATACCCACAAATATGCAGACATAGAGACACAAAGAAAGCCAAATTTTGTATAATAGCTTTTTAGATTAAAAAAGAAAAATGCATAGTTGGCATAAGACTATTTTTAAGTCTTTTTGACTATGTTGGAATATATTTGTTCTGTGAGGTTAGGGTTGGGCTTATTTTATGATCATTCATACCATTGATATGTATGTATATGATCTGGCGATTGACCAAAAGAACATTATTTGATTTGCCTGTTTTTCAACCATTGTTTTGAGCTAATACTTTTTTTCCCATGATACCACAACATTGGAATAACCTCAGGGTGATGCATGCCAGTTCCTGCTCTGTCTGTATTTTATTAAAAT
Source organism: Protobothrops mucrosquamatus (assembly GCF_001527695.2). Taxonomy (NCBI): domain Eukaryota; kingdom Metazoa; phylum Chordata; class Lepidosauria; order Squamata; family Viperidae; genus Protobothrops; species Protobothrops mucrosquamatus. The sequence continues at coordinate 705,373 of NW_015386522.1, forward strand.
TAATTATCAATAAAAATACATTGGTTTATTTTTATTTAAAACATTTTAATGCATTTTATTTTGATTCTGCTTTGAAATTACAGTTTGATTTGAAACTGAATGTTTAGATATATTTTGTTTTGTGGTTTTGCATTTTTCTTTGAAGTGTTTTTGCTGCACTGTGACTACAAAGGCCTGTTGTGAATATTTAATAAATATGAACATATTTATTTTTGCTTGAAATATATAAATTTATAGCATGCATAAGACACTATTCACAATCCTACTCTAGTGTAATTAACTGCATCCTGTTTTTTAAATATCAACTAATTATATCATGTTGAATTTTATGTTATTTTTAGAACACATTTTACTCTGCGGGAAAGAATTATTTACTAAGAATGTGCAATGGTGAGTAGCCTTTTTCCTGGCATTGCCAATGAAGATGCAGCCTTCAATGTAATTTTCAATGCTGCTTGTTAAAACTCTACTCATTTCCTACTATTGTTGATCAAGATCTAACAATATAATTCTGTAATGAAACATTACAGATAGTCCTCGACTTATAACAGTTTGTTTAGTGACCGTTCAAAGTTACAATGTCACCGACAGTTGCAGTGTCCCTGAGTCATGTGATCAACTTTTGCAACCTTCTGACAAGCAAAGTCAATGGGGAAGCCAGATTCACTTAACAACTGTGTTACTAATTTAACGGTAGTGATTCCCTTAATGAGAGATTGTTAAAATAGTAGAATGGGGCAAAACTCACATAATAAATTTATCACTTAGCATGAATTTTGGGTACAATTGTGGTCGTAAGTTGAGGACTACCTATACTGATTTATTTAGCACATTTTGCTTGACATATCTGCATTTTTATTTGAACAATAATTTATCTGTCTGAAAAGGAGATAGAACTGTGTACATATGCAACTTAGTAACACCACGTAATATATGGAAAATAAATAAAAAAAACAAAAGATTAAAGAGAATGCATGATTGTATTTGCAGAAAGTATTTACTGCTGTCTGTTTGATACCAGAGTCTATCCCTGTAACATTTTTAAAATGTGGAAACTTAAATAATTTTTTTTTTGATATCATTAAGATCTTTTAAGAAGACTGTCAAAATCACAAAATACAGTGTTTTGTGGAAGAATTCAGCTCTTCTTGGCCAGGTTATTTCCTCTTTCAGAAAAGTCAGGTAAGTTTTTTTTTTTAAGTGACAGCATGAGCAGCAATACAATGAACAGATTAATCCATCACATATATTTCAAACCCAATTAGGTCCTAATTTTATAATATTTTATATATGTAATCTGCCATATTTATTTCCCCCCCAAATTTTCTTAGATACCGTTGTCTGCATTTTTTAAATTGAAATATTGTATGATTATTTATAAACTGCTCAGAAAACTATGATATTTGCAAATATAACTTCAGATTATTTTGCCTGATCAGATTTTTCTCCCTACAGGGCTTAACTTGCAAAGTCAATTTAATTTGGAAAATATCACAGTTTTTAATACCAGTGAACAAGACAGCACCCTTGGACAGAAGGTTTTTTTTTTTTAATTCTCGGTTATGCATACAATATGGAAAACTTGGAAAATTGTAATTATAATAAGTAGGCTGTAATTCTCTCAAAAGAAGGAGCATGAAGAGATTTTAGGCATAAGGCAGGGGTCCCCAACCCCCAGTCCATGGACAGGTACTGGGCCGTTGCATGCCAGCAAGTGGTCTACACAAACACGCAAAGCCCCATCCACAGGATGCAGGCAGCACACAAAACCACGCCCCCTCCGGTCCGCGGAAAAACCTCTCCCATGTAACCGGTCCCTGGTGCCCAAAAGGTTGGGGACCTCTGGCATAAGGCATAATTGCAGTCTATTATTTAATTTATATTGCACCAAAATCATGAATTATGTCAGTTGCTTAAGGAACAAATTTTAGTGGAGAGGCAGAAGTGAAAAAAGAACTTCCCAATTTGTGAAATCAATTTCAATGTCCATTTTAAAAGTATTCATAGTCTGTTCTGTTTCAGCGACCACTGAAGTCTTTCAGCAGATTACTGATTATTTATATTTCCAATTTTAAATAAGTATCATATAATTTGCTTCTTCCAGTAATAATAACTGCACAAAATCTTAGTGCTTTGTTTTGAATGAGTACAACACTTTTCTACTTATGTAGATGCAATGGTAATTAGTTAAATTAATTCTGTGACTTTAGCATGCAGAGGAGAGAGAGGAAGGAATGGAAGTAGAAGAAGGTGAAATGGGAGATGATGAAGCTCCTACAAGTTGGTAAGAAAAGATAAATTTAAATTCCCAGTTGTGAAATAAAAGAAAATATATGAAATCTACTGGAATTATTTCTATTAAAAAGAATAACAATAACTTTTACATTTGCTATAGATTACTATTTTTATGAAAGTCTAGTAATCACTAAAATCTTATTAAATTGGGAAAATTATTGGTCGTGGCTATGTTTATTGAGATCCAAAGATGTTTATCCATTGAACAAGTTCTCATTTCTGTGTTTATGTAATATCAATAGGACAACAAATGTATGTATGTATTTAAATAATAAATGTACCAAATTTATTTTCAATAATAGCCTGAGATATTTATGAATGAATATATTGTAAATATTGGTTTGTCAGTTCCATTCCAATAGATTATAATCTGTACAGAAAATTTTGGTCACTTCAAGATTACTTCAGAAATCCTGTGCAGTGCTATGAAAAGGTCTCATGGAAAACATTTCTTAAGGTATTGTGCTTATTATATTTCATTTCCATTTGTGGGTATATACATACTACTTCTGGAATTCCAAGCAAAAAAATATTGTTATTTTAACCCACTTTTTTATAACTCAAAAAGTTGAACACACCTAGTACTCCTCCCCCTTATTTTCCCCACAACTTTGAAGTGAGTTGGGCTATAAGAAAGGAATTGGCCCAAAGTCACCCAGCAGCTTTCATGCCTAAATACAATGCCTACGAATAAACATTTTAGAATGCATTGAAGGAACATTAATTAAAAGTTGTAGACAACCCAGTGCACATGACAATTTATTTGAGGGGATTTTATCTGTAATGGCTATCTAGCCTTGTTTTTAATGTACTTGTGTATAAAAAGCATTCGTGGACAGTAGGTAATGGAAATAAAAGAGAGTAGACCAGCATCTTTTGCATCTCATCAAATCTCATTTCTGTTTTGAGGCTATAATTTGATTGTTCCATTTTATGTGATCTATTTTAAAAGTACTCGGAAGAAGTATTAACTGTCTTTGAGAGCTGCAAGTTGGATGACACTCAGGCATCAAGAAAAAAATTGGAAGAGCTGAAAACTGGAGGAGAGCATGTTTATTTTGCAAAATTTCTTACAAGTGAAAAGGTATATTTTTCCTGTCTCTAAAAAGTAGATTTTACTGCAAGAGGAATTTTGTCTTAATCCTCCCCACTGTAATAGTACTTCAGTTGGCAAGAAAATAATGATGGACTGTTATCTGATTGTCTTCTCACTGAACTCCCTGCACTTATCAGGGCTTTGTTATTTCTCTTGGCTAGTAGTCCCTCTGGGTTTCCCAGGAAATGCTGAAGAAAAAGAGCAGAACTTTGGAGCTTTGGGCTTTTCTGCTTGCACAGAGTAGATGGGTGAAAGAGAAATTGTTGGCGGTGTAGAACTTAGTTTCTACACTAGCAATGAAGAAATAAAAAGCTGGAATGTGCAGGTGGTCTTCATTTAGCAGTCATGGGCAGGAATTTCTGTTGCTTAACAATGTCGTCGTCAAGCACAACATCATGTGATTGTGCCGCTTAGAAACAACAGTTCCGTTCTTAACAGTTGCCATCATTAAGCACAGTAAGTGCAACATTGCGTGGCCATCCTGCAGGTTTCCCATTGACTTTGCTTGTGAGAAGCTGGCAGGAAAGCTGGCAGCTGAAAGAATGGCAATCGTGTGACTGTGGGACAGTGCAATGTTGTAGTTGCAAGCTGGTCGCTGTGTGTGTGGATCACAATCACATGGACACAGGGATACTACAATAACAGCCACAGATATGAGGAGTGGTCATAAGTACCATTGTAGGTGTGAACTGTTGCTGAAGAAGTGATTGTTAAGAAAAGAACTTCTGTATTTGGATTGGATTTAATATTGCAAAGCAGAAGTCATCCAGGAAGGAAATTGTCATTTTGGGTAAAGCATTAAAAAAAAAGATTTTTATTCAAAAACTACTTGATCCACTAGTTACAAAACCCACCTCTGACTAGATTAGTATGTGATTGGGATTAAGAATATTGATAAACGTGTTAACCAGATGTGTCCCTGGAGTTATGCTTGCCTCACCCAGGTATTCAGCAATGTGTACTTAGCTAAGGCTATTTCATTTCCCACAAATAACATTGTAACTTTTTTTTCTACAAATAAGATTAATGAAGTGAGCTTCTTAACACAAGTACAAATCTGGCCTTTCAGAATCAGTTAAAGAGACTTCACATTTGATTATTCTTTTAGAATCAAGATAGGAAAAGTTCATTTTTTAAAATTTAAGTTTCATATTTAATTTCAATATTTTATGTACACACCTAGTATTGATTCCAAAAACCAGTACACTGTAGCAAACTTCTTGTGTGGTTTTAACCATTTTAATTATACTTGCCCCATTAATTTCATTTTATTTACTTTTGTGTTATTAAAAACAGAAAACTGCAGAATGTGTGTTTATCTATCTCTCTTTTTAATAGTTAATGGATTTACAGTTGAGTGACAGCAATTTTCGCCGCCATATCCTATTGCAGTATTTAATATTATTTCAGTACTTAAAAGGACAGGTAAAGTTTAAAAGGTAAGCTAGGAAAGTCTTTTAAATACATTTAATTTTTTTTTTACTTTAATATACCTGTATGATCCAACTCACTGCTATCATTGTCTGCTTGTATGAATCTGCTTCTAAATACTCTTATGTTGGAAAGTATCTATGATCTATTTGAAATTCTAAATAGAAAGAAGTTAAAGATAATACAGAAACTGGGCTTTGATTATATTGCTTATTGATCTGTAATTACTGTATTTTAATTTTTTATATTTTGCAATACTTCTTACTATGTTTTTGATATAAGTATTTACATTGCTTTTATAGAAATCTGTATACATTTGACACCTGGGCAGTCTGCTTATTGTTCTACTCTCTGAATGTGATCTTGCATATTCAGGTCATTGGTGTTCTTGGGTGGACACAGAAATAAGATGTAAATTAATGTAGTAAATTAAAAGTGTAACTGAATGCAAGTGAGAGATAACTAGTTGTAAAAATACAACCTTCCTTGCAGTTAAATTGCTACAATAAAAGATCTGGTGCTGGAAAAAGATTGGAGTGAACTAGCCTCATACAGAATGGTATTTTATAGTAAGGATTATTTATTTTTCTTTAAGAACTGGGAAAATGTGAAAAAGAGGTACATCTTCAGCCTAAAATGAATTATGTTCCATTAAAATCAGTACGGTTAGTATTTTCTTAGTTTTGGTTGCATCAAGCATCATATTTTTTTGTTTTTCAGAGAGAAACGGAAGCTACTGGTATATAATTTTTTTTATAAAAAAAAATAATTCTAAGTAGACTTAGCAAAATTCCTCCTACAGATAAGACTGTGGTCCTGTATCAAATGCACTGTGTATGTTTTGACTTATATGTGTCTTATTTCCTAGTTCAAACTATATTCTGACTGATGAACAGTCCCTGTGGATTGAAGCTACCACAAAACTAGTTTACAAGGTCAGATTAATTAATCATCTTGTGCATTAATCATAATGGTGCTTTTAAGAATAAATTTTTCATAAATTTTATTTTGAACACATTTCCATGTTATATTCCAGCTTTATTGCTGAGCATCACATTTTTAGCTTCTGTGCTGCAACTTTAGATTTTTATGGCTTTTTTAATTACAGCTTCTATCAGAAAACCCACCTGATGGAGAAAGATTCTCCAAAATGGTAGAGGTAAGTGCTTTGTTCAAAATTTCAATTACATTAGACTTTAGATTTTTATTTCTTCTTTTCAATTCTCAGAGACTGCCTAGACAAGCCCCTGCAATTTTTCTGGCAAGGTTTTTCAGAAGTGATTTGCCATTGCCTCCTTCCTGCAACTGAGTCCAGGATTACCCAGCTGGCTTTGTGCCTAGGATGGGATTAGAACTCATGGTTTTCCAGTTTCTAGCCTGAAGCCTTAGTCACTACACCAAACTGGCTCTCAAAGTTTAAATAAGCACCATCTATTTTAATTGGGCTCTATTATAGTAGTATGCTTCGAAATTGTAGTTCCTCTAAAGTAAAGCTGATCTCTTTGGCACCCAGCTTCTACTCACAGTAATCATTTAAAAATAAATTCATGCTTTTTAGATCCTTGAATTCAGTTCTTCCACTAGGTTCTTTTTTAATTCTGAATTTTAAAAATATCTTTATATATTTAATGATTTTAACATTTATTCTACATTCAGTGGAGCACTTCTACTGTTCAGCATTGTAGAAAAGCTACATTTTGCTAACTCTCATTTTCTGCCTTTAAGAATCTTTTTGTTACTGATATTTTTTGCTTTTACAGCATATATTAAACACAGAAGAAAATTGGAATTCATGGAAAAATGAGGGCTGTCCAAGCTTTGTGAAAGAAAGGTTGCGTATATAAAACATTTCTTTTTAATCAACATTGCAGGTGGTTTTTGAGTTATGACCATTCATTCAGTGATTATTCTAAGTTATGATAGTGCTGAAAGAAGGCGTTTATGACTGGTACCTCAAGTTACGGCTGTTTCAGCACCCCTGCAGTCATTTGATTGTGACCTGTTCACACTTACAACCAGTTTTAAGCAGCCCATGATCACTTGACTGCCATTTGCCAGCAGTCCCTGTTGGCTTCCCACAAGCACAATCAATGGGAAAGCTGGCAGGGGAGGTCACAAGCCACTTGGGGGGGCAAGTCTCCTGCACCCATCCCAGAATTTCTTTACTCGCTTGTACACACCATGCCCTCTTTTTCTCCTTTGTTCGCACACACCATGCACTCTCATTCCGCACTTTGCTCTCTTGCACCATACTTTCCTTCCCACTTTTGCTCACTTATACACACCCACCAGTACCCTTCCTCCTCCCTTCACTAGCTCACATGTGTTCCCCAGTGTCATTCTTCCCAGGTCTCTCTGCTCCTGAGCACATTTCATGCTCTCTTTCCCTAGCCTTTCTATGATCTAACACAGTGGTGGCGAACCTATGGCACGCATGCCAAAGGCTGCACTCAGAGCCCTCTCGGTGGGCACACGCGCCATCACCCCAGTCCTAGGCCTTCAGCTGGGTTTTATAAAACCTTTTTGCTTTAGGCCACTGCTGCCATGTGCAAAAAAAATGTTCATCAATCAATCAATTTCAACTTCTCGCGGGGGAAAAAAAGATCTCGCAAAGTTGGAATTGATTGATTGAACTTTTTAGTCCCACCCAGTCTGCTGTTACCACCGCAGCCATGCCCACCCAATTGGCCACACCCACCCAATGGACCACGCCCATCCGGCACCCAATGACATAAGTGGGGTTTGGGTTGCGGTTTGGGCACTCGGTTTCTAAAAGGTTCGCCATCACTGATCTAACACATGTACGCACCCACCAGTGCTCTTCTTCCCAGGCTTCCCTGCTTTGCTGTCACCCCACATTTTCTTTCCCCAGCTTTCCTGCTCTTGCACATGCACCCATTAATGCCCTCCTATCCAGACTTCCCTGTTCCCACACATACTCTGTGCCTGTTTCCCCAGGCTTCTGACAAGCAAAGGCAATGGGGAAAGCTGGATTTGCTTAACAGCCGTGGCAAGTAAGGTCATAAAATCACTTAACATCTACCTTGCTAGCAAAGGAAATTATGGTCCCAATTGTGTAAGTTGAAGACTATCTGGAATGGTTCTTTGGTCCTCCCTATGGCTCCCTTCCCCTTCAGACTGTTCCTTGAGACCCCACAGGCCTTGGGCCTACTCACCCCATGCCCATCATCCATTACACACTTAACTTTTAAAGATCTCCATACCTCATGTTGCGGAAGGAGGGCACGCTTTTCAACCCTGGGTTGCGCAGCAGCCTCGCAGAAGCGGCCATCATTTTTAACATACCCACAGTTACTTAAGACAGTCTGCACCGTCTTAACTGGCACATTCATGTGGGCATGTCAAAATGGTGGCGGCTTCTGTGAGGCTGTACCACAGCCTAGGGCAGGGGTAGGCAACCTTGGCTCTTTTATGACTCATGGACTTCAACTCCCAGAATTCCTGAGCCAGCTATGCTGGCTCAGGAATTCTGGGAGTTGAAGTCCATGAGTCATAAAAGAGCCAAGGTTGCCTACCCCTGGCCTAGGGAAAAGGAGGGTACAGGGCCTGGTGGGGTGGAAATCAGCCCTAAAATCTGCAAAGGGTCTCAAAGGGCAGGAAGCAAAGCACAAGTTTTGAAGACTGGGCCTATGCTAGGCCTTCATGGGCCTCCTCCACCCATGAGGCACCCTGCTCCACCCTGCAGGCTCCATTTCAGTCATATCTTGAGGACCACCTGTAACCCTACACTTATGGTAGTTCTTAACTCTGACATCTTGTTTTATAGACCGAGTGATTCCAAGCCAGTGAGACCTTTTGTGCGAAAGAGACCAGCTCCTGAAGATTTTCTAGGGAAAGGACCTAACAAAAAAATTCTAATGGGAAAGTATGTTCAGTCCTTTATTAATGCATTTCTGCTTTGTGTTGTAAATTAAATGATGCCAAGTGATATTGCAAGGCTGGAAGTACTGCTTAAATTGTGAATGTTAACATCTGTTTTTCCACATAATTTAAAGTGGAAAAGCTGTGGAGAATTAAGATATGTACTTACACATCAGATGGGCTAAGTAGGTGAGATAAGATTAAAATATAAGTTCAAAACACTGTTGAGCAATAGTCCCTTATGTGGGAATTAGAGAGGTTACTTGTCTAGGCTGGGTGTACACTCTCCTTGAAGGAAGGAAGTTGTCAATGTGTATAGAGTCATGGTTGTTTTTTTTGTTTTTTGTTTTTATTAAAAAAAATTTAAAAGTTTTACAATATAATTCCCCACCTCCCTCAAACCCCACCCTTCCCCACCCCCCTCCCTCCCCCCCGACTTCCCAGAGCTACACACAGGGTTTACAATACAGTAATTATACTCTGTCTTACATTATATTACCCTTAAATTAACAATTCTATAACATCCTTTAGCTNAAATTTTAATAAAATAAACTACATTAACAATCTCAAATTTACTCAAAAACCAAATGAAACTTTTTAGTTCCGTATTTATTCTCAATATAATCTATCCATCTTCTCCAAACCAATATATATCTTTCTTGTGAGTAATCCTTCACATAGGCTGAAATCTTAGCCATTTCTGCTAAATTTGAAACTTTAAATGCCCAATCTTATGATGGGTGATTGGAATGGTGTTTTGGACTCAAATTCTCCTAATTATTCCAAATTACCTAAAGCTTTTTTTGATTTGAAAGATGATTTGGAATTTAGAGATATTTGGCGAGAACGGAATGTGGAAGATAGAGGCTTTACTTTTTTTTCGGATAGGCATCAATCATTCTCCAGAATTGACTTTTTTTTAATTACTACTGAACTTTTCTCCAGGGTCAAGAATGCTAAGATTTTTTTCTAGAACATTGTCGGATCATAGCCCTGTATGGTTGGAGTTATTTGCTGAAGACGGGAATAGAAGATCTTGGAGATTGAACGAGAATTTATTTAGATATGAGGTGCTCTCGCAGAAATGTAGAGAATATTTGAAAGAATTTTTTGCTTTGAATATGCATAAAGGCACTTCGATGGCAATGGTTTGGGATGTTAGTAAAGCTTATATGAGAGGGGTTTTGATTCATATGAATAATGGATACAGGTGTAAGCAGATGCAAAAACGTAAAGCGCTGGAAGAAGAGATTAAATTGAAGGAGAGGGCTTTTATTTTGAACCCATCAGATAATAGATTAAAGGTTTCTATAAATATGTTGAAGGAGCAATTTAATATGTTAAAGACTTATCAGATTGCAACTAATTTGCGTTACGTGAAACATAATACGTTTTGTAATGCAAACAAGCCTGGTAGGTGGTTGGCTTATCAATTACAGAAGAAACAGAAATCACATAATATAGAGAAAATAGAATACAAAGGTAAAGAGGTATATCAACAAAAGTTGATTAAAAAGAGTTTTTAGATTTTTATACAAAATTATATGCTACTGAAAATATACAAGCTTCAGATATAGACAAGTACCTACAAGCAGCACATTTTCCTAGACTTTCAAATGAACAACGAAAGGAGATGAATTGTTTAATTACGTCTGAGGAAATTATTTTGGCAATTAAACAGTTAAAACTGGGTAAGGCCCCTGGTACAGATGGATTATCAGCAATTTATTATAAAATATTATTTGAAGAGATGATAGAACCATTAAAGGAACTTTTTAATAGTATTCAGATTGGAGAAGTGCCCCCGTCTTGGAGAAGGGCTTTTATATCGCTGATTCCAAAGGAGGACCAAGATCTTACCCAGCCTAAGAATTATAGACCTATATCGCTTTTGAATACAGATTATAAGATTTTTGCTAAAATCTTGGCAAATAGATTAATGCAAGTTTTGAAGCAAATGATTCATAGTGATCAGTCTGGATTTATAATTGGAAGATACATGAAATATAATGTAAGACAAATTGTTAATTTAATTGAGTATTTGGATAAGAACAATCAAGTCCCTGCGGCATTGATATTTTTGGATGCTGAAAAAGCTTTTGATCAGTTGAATTGGCAATTTTNTTAGTTCCGTATTTATTCTCAATATAATCTATCCATCTTCTCCAAACCAATATATATCTTTCTTGTGAGTAATCCTTCACATAGGCTGAAATCTTAGCCATTTCTGCTAAATTTGAAACTTTAAATGCCCAATCTTCTATAGTGGGCAAACAATCCGTTTTCCAACATTGAGCTACTAATAATCTTGCAGCAGTTATCAGAGTCATGGTTGTTAATGGAGGCAGAAGTGGTTTCCATGGCAGGGAAGGTCTTTTTCTGTCTATGGCAGGTGCATCAGCTACAATAGTTCTTTGATAAAGGCAATCTGGTCAACAACCCTATGCTAATAAATTCAGATTGGATCATTGCAATACACTGCACTAGCTTTACCCTTTAGGTTCACCCAGAAATTTGAAACTAATGCAAAATGTGGCTAAATTTATGAATGTGGTTCATCACCTGCTTTTGTTTGTATTGCCTGGTATTCTTTGAAAACGATAGTAGGCTTTTAAAAATAAATACAGTAATAATAATAGTAGTAGTACTACTAGTAGTAGTAATAAAATTTGTTTATATCTTTACATCAATTATTTGCTTTTTAATAAATTGTATTTGTTTTGGGTTACTTTTCAGGATAAAAATCAGGATAGAAATGTATAAGTAAAATAAAAATAAATCTTAACACAGATTTATTTTTATTTTACCTATTAGTAGTTCTACATATTAGAATTACTTATTAAATCATATCTTATTTTAGAAACAGGAGAGCATAGAATTAAAAACTTGCCTGTGATTCTAAGCTAGTTCTTATATGGAAAGTATTGAATAACAACATTGTTATTCGTTGATGATGGTAATGTTTGTGGTATAAAGTCTATTTCATCTCTCATACCTCTGCACACAAACACATCCATAGACCTATGCCTTTTGTTGAAAAAAAGTTGTGTTCAGAAATATTTGGCATATGAATCACAAAATATAAGAAATAGCAATCTGCTTTATATTTTGGTTTGCAGTGAAGAATTAACTCGCCTCTGGAATTTATGCCCTGATAACATGGAAGCGTGTAAATCTGAGAGTCGGTGAGTAGTTGTAGTTTCTGTAACACTCTGTTTCCTAAACTAATATTCTAGTGACGTTAATGCTACTGATACCTGGAGCTGGCCAATGATTTTGCTAATCATGTTGCAGCTTCTTGAAACTGATTCATAAATTGGGAATCCTGCAAAAAGAATAGATATGTCCTTGTACCACAATTGAGGTAAACAGGAAATCCCTGAATATCAATTGTGTTCTTTTTGTTTTTATTTTGTGCCTATCTCCCCTTATTTATTGGGTCTTCGGACCTTTGAGTGGCATTTGGATAACTGTCAGGATGGGATAATTGCAATTTTATCTTCCTTTTCCATGGATGAAGCACTGAATATTATATGAAGGGTATAATGAAGGGTAGTATCTCTTAATCTTTTGGACTCTGTCATGATGATGTTGATTAGATTTTTTTAAACAAATTGATGAATTAATCCCTATCTATATTTTTCATGGTGGTTGGGTTATTTATATATCAGCAAAAGTATGTAATAGGATTTATTCATTTATATCCTGTCTTTATTATATTTATAAATAACTCAAGATGGTAAACATAACTAAGACTTCTTCCTCCTCCTATTTTCCCCAAAATAACAAGCCTGTGAGGTGAGTTGGGGAAATCATGATCTGGTTTGTAGCCTCGTACCTATGGGAAAATAGACAAATGGTAATTCAGTCTATCAATAAGGTTTTTTTGCAACTTTTATATCATGTTTCATGACTTGCTAGATTAAAGGTGGGGTATCTCTAGCCCACAGATCCTTATGCAAGGCATTTGCCCAACCTTCATGAGTTCCTTCTGTATGAAGTGTTTTTGTTAGTGTTAGCATTTGAAATACCTGCATTTGTTATTACACTTCAGCTGTCCTGTAATTTTCTCCTTTAGGAAGACGTAGAGCAGGGGTGTCAGACTTGCAACTTCACGTGACGGGTCACGATGTATCGTGACTTTTTCCCCATTGCCGGAGCTGGGGTGGGCGTAGTTTCGGCATGATGCATCCAGCCCGTGGGCCGGCAGTTTGACACCCCTGACGTAGAGGAAGGCGAAAACCCAGGAAGGGTTAGATTCCAATTGCAGCTAGCAGATTCTGCTCTAAGTCTGTGTAGGATGAGGCAGGAAGTGATTGTTCATTATTTTCTTCCATACATTGCCTTTTTCCATCTAGGAAAAGGCAAAAAGACATTTCCCCTCTGATCTCCTAGCAGAGAAATCAGTGTTGGACGGAGCTTCTGTCCAGTAACGGGGCTTCCTGGAAATTGGATTGCTTCTCCAACTTACACTAATCATATCTTAATGTAATTAATTCTGCTATTATTTGATAATTTAATCTGAATTATTTTTTTTAAATGAATGTATGTGCCATGTGATAGGCTACATAGTAATGAGAGGAATAATCTCAATAATTTATTGAATTGCTCATGCAAAGGATTTCTCACTCTAAACATAAAGAAGTTGAAGCAGAAAAATTAACAGTTGTATTGTTATTTTAGAGAGGGGGCAATATTTTAAGAAATATTTCTTCGTTCCAAATAAAGCACTTGTTTTCTGTTTATTTTCTAGAGAATATATGCCAACATTGGAAGAGTTTTTTGAAGAAGCTATAGAACAAGCAGATCCTGAAAACATGGTTGATAAAGAATTTAAGTATGTTCCACAAATAATTTTTTTTCATAATTCTGCCTGTTCAGGTGTATATTCAAAACATATTTTGATGTAATAAGAAAATACTTTTTTCCTAATCATCAAATACCGTAGTCTAATTCTCATTTTGTAACATAGGGTTGTGAATAATTCTAACTACGGCTGGAGAGCATTAAGATTATTGGCAAGAAGAAGTCCTCACTTTTTTCAGCCAACCAATCAACAGTTTAAAAGTTTACCGGAATACCTTGAAAACATGGTCATTAAATTAGCAAAAGAATTACCTGTAAGTAATATTGTCTAATACATATAATTATTTTGAACATTTTATGCTTACAATGAATGTTGTTTTAATTGAAATAATTAAAATATAAATATACAAAAATAACATTTTATTTCTTTACATTTATGTCATGTAAAACTTTTTTCTACTATCTATGCTTTTAAAGTAGAAGCAAAACAGTTCTGAAAAACTTTAGAGTGTGTTAAGCTGACATAGTTCTTCTCTTTTTGTTACTGAAATATTTAATTTTGTATCATGAAGTGATGCTGTAAATCTATCCATTCGGAAGTAAATTCCACTGAGTACAATGGGATTAACTTCCAGATTCAGAAATATTACAATCTCATTCTGTAATTAATGATATAAATTTTTATAGTAAAATTAATAAATTCAGAACAGTGTAGTGACTATGATTAAGAAAGTCAATAAAACATATTCTATTTAAGTTCTGCTATTTCACCTTAACATTGCTCAACTTTGCTATTCATCTGATGCATGAAGTATATATTTTAATTTAACCAAAAAGAAAATTTATATTGAGAGAAAAACTATATGAAGGCTTATGGATTTTGATTTGACTCACTACTCTGGAAAATGGAATACTTTAGGAAGTTCTTTACTCTTTACTTTTTCTCCTCTACTTCATCTCCCCAAATCTATCCTATTCCAAATGACCAAATTTTAATGCCGGACATCTCCTTTCATCCACTATATATGTGACACTTAAAGAAGTAATAAGAATATTGGGCCCATGTTCTGTGATAGATATTTTTGCCTATAATTTCATTCATTTGTCTTACAAATGGTCAAGTTTTGTTTGTGAATAGAAATCTCTGCAGAATAGTATTTTTTTGTTTTTGTTTTTTGTTTCCTTAGCTAATGGTGATAATCTTTTAAAAAGAGTATATATTTTGTACTCTTGTTCTTTTATGAAAAGATCCATATTTGAGTTTGGACATTCACTTGGCCAGTATAAAGGGGCAAAAGGGGAAAAAATGGAAAGACTGAAATTTGTCTTGACAATGAAGTTTTGAATGAGTTGTAGCAAATTTGTTTGTATTACCTATTAAGTATTTAGGAATATTTTTAAAATGTTTTTATTGCAATGAGATATTATTTCTATCAACCTAGCAATTTAGTACAATAAAGAGTTTTTTATATCCAAACTTCAGAAATGCAATTGAACCTCGTTTGAAAAGAGATTTTAGTTTTTTATTCTTTATTCAATGTTTGTGATGTACTCTGCCTCTGTGAAAACAAAAATCCTAAATGTACAGTATTATAATTTCCAAATGTTTTCAAAACTTTCTGTCATGTGCTCAAGATACCACCATGCAACAATTTTTTTGACCAAACACATACAGTGATACTCAATTCTCTCATTATAGCCTCCTTCTGAAGAAATTAAAACAGGCGAGGATGAAGATGAGGAAGATAATGATGCTTTATTAAAAGAAAACAATGAAAGTAAGGCTGGATTCTTGGGCTTCTCCCTGTTTCCTTTGACACCTATTGAAAAAAAGGAGTATGTGAACAGAACATTCTCACTGAGTTCTTGTTTACCGCTCTGAGTTGCAATTCAAAATGAAGAGTTTCAGATTTATGTATCTTGGAAGCAGAAAAGATATTGTTGTGCTGCAGCTTCATAGCTTCTTTAGAGGATGGCCTCTACGATTCACATTTCATCCAGCATTACTATTGGATAACCTGTGGCACATTCTCAAATCTTTATAATATTTTCTTCTTTGAAATGCTTTTCAGATTTAATATATAGGTAGTCCTCAACTTTTGACCACAAATGGAACTGGAATCTCCATCACTAAACGATGCAGTCATTGAGTTTTGATGTTACTATCTTTTTACTGCTGTTGTTAAATGAATCACGGTGTCATTAAGCAGATATGGTTTATTCCATTGGTTTTGCTTGTTGAAAGCCCCCTGGGAAGTCATAAATGGCTATCCCATGACGCTAGGATGCTGCAACCATCATAAATACATGTCAGTTGCCAGAATTTTGATAATGTGACTATGGGGACACTGATGGTCAGAAGTATGAGGACTGATCTTAAGTAAATTTTTATCATGGTTGTAATTTCAAATGGTTGTTAAACAGTCATAAGTCGAGGACTACCTGTAACTTCTTTTGATTACGTTTTTTAAAAAGGAATCCCTTTGTCAGCCATTGAATCATCTTTGAAAATTAATTTCCACTTTAAGAAATCAGTAGTAAAATATTTTGGCTCATCATAACATAGAGCAAATATCATAGGAATACCTTCAAAGTTTCAATTTCTTTCTGCTTCCCAATCTGAGAACTTTTAACATATGTTGTTTTTAAGCTGTTTATTCCTACTGCTGAAATTCATTTGCATGAGCCCTTTCTTCCCTATTTCACATATGATTATTTCATATACAATTTGTGTGCAGTTTGTAGTGACTGTATAAATGTAATCAATGTTTCATTAATGTTTCCTTATTCAAGATAGCATTGTTTTAAAATTTTCTTCAGTAGTTTAGCTGCATATTTGTTCTACTGCACTTTCAGATTTTGGCATTCTATATTTTCTTATTACTAATTTGAATAGCCATATTCTCTAGCTTACTCCAACTGAAATTTTCCTCCTCTGCATCTCAGGTCCACTCACTTTTGAATAGAGCTGAGGTAATCAGGCTTGATTTTCAGTACTGTCCCTTATCAGTAACGTATACCTTAAAAATGACTTCCCTCTCTACTGTTCAAATTTTAATTCTTTGTTATTTCTAAAATGAATTGTAAATTAGCACATTCAGTCCTAAGCAAGCCAAGGGCCAATTCCCCACTAGCCTTTTTGTCTTGTTTTTTGTTGTTGAGATGTCTGAATACATTATATATTTGCAGTGGTGGGATTCAAATATGTTCTCTGTGTGGATGCCGCTTCTGGAAGTCCATTCTGGGCCTGGGCAACAAAAAAATTAGCTAACGGTTCTGCCAAACTGGTGCGAACCGGCTGAATCCCATCACTATACAGTATATTTGGGGAGAACATCTTCAGTGTTCATACAGACAACTTATTTTCAATTTACTGACAAGGTGTTTGCTAAAAATTGGATACATTATTATTTGTATTACCTAGAAATATTATAGTTTCGCAGTATTAATTAATTAATACTGTAAGAGAGCTGGGCAGTTCCTAAATGTGATAAAAAAATAAAATAATTGTTAATATCTTTGTTTTCCTGTAGTAAATTTAAGAATCAGATATTTCTTAAGCATGTTTTCAGTAAACATTTTATACGCATTGGAATGTAAATAAAACATTGCCATTTACATCATGCTCAGGTAAACATTCACTGTTACCTTGACCTTTCAGTGAAAAATAGTCAGTTTCGAGGAACAATTTAGGTTACTGTCCAATTATTGAACAGCATTGTCTAAAAATCTTGTTCATTTTCGTTTTAGGTCCAGATGTTCAACGGGACAAGCTTGTAACAGGAGAACAAATAGAATTATTTGCTAACAGACTCGGTGAATATTGGAAAATCCTGGCTCCATACTTGGAAATGAAAGACTCTGATATAAGGCAGATTGAATTAGATAGTGAAGATCTGAAGATGAGAGCTAAGCAGTTGCTTGTTACCTGGCAGGATCAAGAAGGAATCCACGCTACTATGGAAAATTTGATTATTGCATTGAACAAAGCTGGGCTGAATGACATTTCTGAAAGCTTAACCAATGACAGTGAAAACAATAGCTAATCTGAAAATAGCTTTTTAATTAAAACAATGGCCATTGTTGCTGAATGTAATATTTGATAGGGCGGTTTAATTTGATGAACAATAAATTCTCTTAATAACAATTGTCTAGAAATTCTGCAAAGAATTCATACTACTAATTAAGCATTCCTCTGAAATCCTTAGGATGTGCAAAAATAGAAAATATATACTCATGAGTGTGTTATAAAAGGGATGTCTTTAATATAACTGAGGATGTTTTAAGGGGCCAATCTCAAATTATATGTAAGCAGGCACTTAATTTCTTTATTGAAAAACTAGCAAAGGCAATTACTGTTTGTTTGGTAACAAGCTTTGTATATAGGAAATCAATAAGGACTAAATTACAGTTAAGCTATGATTTTCATATAGTCTGTTATAATAGAGTGCCTCCAAATGTTACGTTGATAGCAGAATTGCAACAAATACTTGGTTTTAATCATTCTAGGTCAAGGTTTTGTAAAAATCAGGCACAATGCTGATTTGAAATGAAATAGCAAATTGGTTAACTTGGGATTCTGATCCTAATGTTCTGTAGTTTGAAAAAAAAGTGGCATATTGAAGAGGACAAATATTCTTCCCATTAGGCAATTAAATTGTGCTGTTTCTTGGAGAACTCCATGAAATTCAGGTGTAGTGAACGTTATCCCTTATGTCAAGTATTCGAGTAAATGTTTAAAAAGCATTTTGTTGGAGAAAAATATTTCTAGGTATTCTGGTTTAGCCTTGTGCTTATGTGAAATGAGCTGTAACAATAAGAAGTCAACTTTTCACCCTAAAGCATGCATCTCAATGCTGGAGAAGGACCAATTATGTCCTACTTAATTTATAGAATTCTGTGGCTTCTTTTATAAACTTATTCAGTGTCTTTTCAATTTGTTCAACTTCTGTCCACTACTCTGGTTAACTACTGAAGCAGGTAATGCTGATGTAAAGAAATTCAGTATAAAGAACATTCTGCAAAAAACGTCTTTCAGAGGGTTGTAAGATACTATGCCTATCTGTTGATGGCAGCTGTATTACACTATCTTTTAGAACCATTATTTTGATAACTGTCTGCTGGATAATATTATAATTGGATCTTAAAAAATTAAATGCTGGTGGTTGTGAGCCCTAGATCTTGATGGCAAGAAGCTGTTATGATATGCTGTCCCTCAGAAGTTGGAGGCATATTAATGGCTTTCATCTTGCTATTCATAAACCTATTTTCCTGTCAAGATTGTAAGATCTAGATCAATATTTCTGAACCTGAACCCAGCATGTTGGTTGTGAGAATTGTGGGAGTTCAAGTCAACACATCTTAAAATTGCTGAAGTTGAGAAACTGTGATGTATACTATTTTTTTGTGGAGAGTGATCATGGCATTTTTGGCTGCTTTGTCCCATATCATGAGGCTTGCCTTTGTTTTCCACTTCTTTTGTATTCCTACTGTCTCATGAATTGTTCTCTCCTTTTCAAGGCTTTTGAGGTTAGAAGGGTAAAGTTAGATAGTAACTGTGTCTGTTTATTAATCAACTCTTCTTAACGAGGCCGTTCATTACAAATATTTCTAATCTCTATTTCTTCAGGTAAGGAATTCCTGCCTACTATCAAACTATGTAATGTGGTTTATCTAAAGGAGTTTAAAAATGTCATGAAAACATGATTCCCCTATGCTCTCTTGCCTAAAAAGGTATTTACATTGATAAACCACTTATGCCATCTCCTCTATCACTATCTATTGTTCTTCCAAGGCTTCTATAGTCTTCAAATAGAAATCCTGAACCCCTTAAAACATTTGCTTCATTTGCCAGTAAGAAATCCCAAGTCATATGGCTTGGAGGAATTGAAACATGCCTTGATAAGGCAATCTTTGTTACAGTTCTTGTATTTGGTTGTACAGCAAGTGTGCTAGTGTCCATATGTATGTAAGCAATAGCTATTTTCTCTGTTGCATTATTTCCAGTGTTTGAGGTCCTATTATCTGTGTTGATAATACTGTAGTCCAAGAGTGATAGGGATCAAAAGACCATGTTTCCCTTTTGTGTCACTACTCTGGTCACCAGAATTAGGATTCACCTCTTGAGAAAAAAAATCAGCAATCCTAGACTGGGTTTCTTTTTCTTTTCTTTTTTTTTTGAGATTTAATATATAAATCAATATCTTCAGGTCTGGCCACAGTCCTTTTTGTTTGTAGCCACCTTTAGCGAGGTCCATTATTTCAGTGGTTTTCCTTCATTGGCTCAATTTATAAACATCATTCAGTAAGTGCTTATGGAAGTTCTACAAAGAGAAGACTGTCACTTTAAAGATGCAGCTGGGAATTGCAGATTCTCTCTTTATAATATATCTAGATGAAAATAGCTTATCTGACTTTACAACCTTTGTGTTCCATTGTAATTTCCAAAAGGGGTGTTTAAAGCAGATATGCTGAAACATTAGTTAGGTTTATTTGTGGAGGTTTCAGCTCAGTTGCAGCATTTTCTATTTCTTTTACTCTGTCTTTCCTCTGAGCAAAACAACAGTGGAACAAAACGGAAAGAATCAGATTAGACATTGGTGAAAATTTCCAAAAGGAACAGAGCAAGATTGGAACTGTAGACTTAAAGAGTGTATGCTTTCAAACCTTTTACCTAGAACAGCTCAACAGAATATATCTGCTTTAAGAAAAACATAACTATTTAATTTGCTGTACAGATAAGGAAGTTTTTAATAGGATTAACTTTTCAAACTCATTAAAATTTGCATTTATTTAATATAAATTAGCTCTATTTCATTGCATTAAGCAAAGACAAGCTTAATGCAACTAAAATCTTTGAAGTTCTACCCTTCATGTACAATAATAGTCATTTTCAATGTCATGCTTTTTAAAATATTGTGTTTTTACATTTTAAGATTCCTGTACCTTCCTCTAGATAATTGCCATTATTGGCAAATTTTCGTACCCCGTGTAGGTGGGCAATATTTTAATGTCCAATGTTCAGATGTTAATTCCTGTAATTCCCAACTATTTGATTGAAAGATCACCATGCCTTTGAAAGTATGGTACCAGAATGAAGGGAAACGGGACACAAGTTTTAGATAGAACACAAACACCAACAATATTTATGTAAGAAGCACCATCATTACTGATCACTTTTTATTTGGAGTCAAAAATGCCAGAAACAGAGCAGACTGAGTTGGCACATCAGGCTGGACAAATACGTGATTGTAGCCATATTTCCACAGGCTATGAGTAGCAGCACTGAGTTACATGTTGAGGCAACAATTGAGTTTTATCTTTCTGACACAATAAAAAGGATGGACAGCTACTGAACTGGTAGAAACCATGCAGGAGTTAACAAAGATATGAATAGGTGTGCAATAAATATCTTCCTAAAAAATTAGATAAGCTGGAGGCTCATTTAATTTCATTAATAGTTAACATTGTTTTAAATACCAACTTTTGCAATACAGTATTAAAATTATTTTCAAATGTATCAACCTACTCCTAATAAGTAGCTGATTGCTATTGGCCTTAATTTTAAACATGTTTTGCTGTCTTTTTGCACCAGATGATAGTATTTTAGTGATCCAATTTTGCAGTTTGTGAGTCTGGAATTAAGACATTTATTTCACACCTTACAGATGTAGATAGGAAGTCTACTGTTCAGATTCATCTTCCATTACTTCAATTCTGCGTGGCCCATAAAGTAGAACATAAGCTATATGCCAATCTCCACCGCCTGATAACCTCAAAATATCTTCAGGTGTAACAATGCTAACTTTGTCATCATCAAATTTAATCCATTCATCTGTGGGAGAGAAAAAAACATAGTAAATAACATTTTAAATGACATTAACGTGAGAGGCAGCAAGGTGTAGTAATAAAGGTGCTGGCCTAGAAAGCAAGAATCTTGAGTTCTAGTAGGCATGAAAGCCACAAAGGGGCTTGGGTATGAAAGCCTGTTGGGTGACCTTGGACATGTCATTCTCTCTCAACCCAAAAGGATGTGGGGAAATTGAAGGTGGAAGTCTTAGATATGTTGCCACCTTGATTTATATATAAAAAGGCAGAATAACATAACTGCAGAATTAATTTTTCAATTTAGTTTTCAAAAAAGGCACCCAAGTAACTTATTCTATCATTTGGCTAGTTTCTACAATTGCTTCAATACCTTGTTTTCTTTTAACCCAAGATACATAGTGTCCAGAAGAACTAGATCTTCCTTGATGGGTTAGCACTGCCTGTAGATCGTAATAGCCACAATTATTGGAACCAATATCTGAGAAGGCAAAGAAGATGGTACAATGTGATATAATAATAAACACTTTACACTAACTACTGTTATCCATTTATATTATTTATTTCAGAATCAGAACAGGAGAAGCAGATTAATTCCACAAAATATATTTGGGACAATGATTTCTCTCCATCAATAAAATGTATTCTCAACTGTGCATGCTCTTCCCTGATCCAATCCCCGTTTCAGAATACAGAATAACAGTTAGAAGGGACCTTAGAGGTCTTCTAGTCCAACCCCCTGCTCAGGCAGGAAGCCCTATACCATTTCAGACAAGTGGTTATCCAGTATCTTCTAAAAAAAACTTCCAGTATTGGAGCATTCAAAGCTTCTGGAGGCAGGTTGTTCCACTAATTAACTGTTCTAACTGTCAGGAAATTTCTTCTTAGTTCTAGGATGCTTCTCTCCTTGATTAGTTTCCAACCATTGTTTCTTGTTTCTTGCCTTCTGTTGCTTTGGAAAATAGGTTGAGCCCCTTCTTGTTTGTGCTATCATGTCACTTCTAGTCCTTCTTTTCTCTAGACTGGCCATACCCAATCCTTGCAACCGT
The DNA here is from genome assembly GCF_001527695.2 of Protobothrops mucrosquamatus. NCBI lineage: Eukaryota > Metazoa > Chordata > Lepidosauria > Squamata > Viperidae > Protobothrops > Protobothrops mucrosquamatus. Next base: position 727,756 of record NW_015386522.1, read on the forward strand.
TCTTCTTATGTTTTTGTCTCCAGGTCCTTAGTCATCTTAGTCGCTCTTTTTTGCACTTTTTTTCAAAGTCTCAATATCTTTTTTGTAATGTGATGACCAAAACTGAATGCAGTATTCCAGGTGTTGTCTTACTAAGGCTTTATAAAGTGGTACTAATACTTCATGTGATTTTTATTCTATACCTCTGTTAATGCAGCCTAGGACTGTGTTGACTTTTTGCAGCACATTGCTGGCTCGTATTTAGATGATTGTCCACTAGGACTCTGAAATCCCTTTCACAATTACAACTATTGAGCCAGGAACCAGCTATACTATACCTGTGCATTTGGTTTTCAAAAGATTGCTGGATGGTTTTAATTTTTTGAAACTCTAAGCAGTCCCAAAGTCTTACTGCTTAAGCAGACCTGTGCTTCCAAAACATACACTATCTCCACAGTGAATGGCCTGCTTCCATGTATTTCAGTATAATCAGATACTAGAGGTGGGAGAAGCCAATGAAGTAAATGCATAATAGATATTTATGGGTATCACGCCTGTAGGTATGGTAACAGAGTTAATCAGAGTGCTTTGCATTAAAAGTTGTACAACTGCATACAACAGAACTGGCAAGATACTAGCATTCCTACTTCTATCACTTTTTCTTCAGATCCATCTGCAGCTGACTACAGATTATTATAATATGAAATGTTTAAGACACAAACATTTCAAGCTAGATTAAAATAAATGTAATAATTTTATTCAACACTGAATTTTTATTGAAAATAGAATCATTACATTTATTTTAATCTATCATTTTGTATTAGTTATTTCTGAGTTTCAAATTTAATTTGAAGTTAAAAGCTTGCTGAATTATAATAATGGAAATTTATATACTAAACATGAAAAATTATGACTTGTGGTCTCTTAACCAATAGAAGAAAATATATGTAGCTCAGAAATTAACTGTAGGATCCTTGGTGTTTTCTTGAATTTGGTTGTTTTCTTGCAGATGTTTCATTATCTAACTAGGTAACAGCATCAGTGCTGTGAGGGTGGGATTTGTTCCCTGTTTATATACAGTTTTGGTGTGGCTGTTTTGTCCTTGGTAGTCCTTTGATTAGAGTGTTCTCTTCTGCTTGTTTGTTTGTCAGGTGTTAATCCCTGGAGAGGATGTATTGTAGTCTTTCTGTCCCCTTCTTGGCTTTTTATAGTCTCTTTTAAATGGTATGTAAATGTGATTTATCTTCGAGTGTCTACTTATGGCTGCTTTGTCTGAGTGTCAAGCTTCCAGGAATTCCCTATTGTTTTTTTAGATGTAGCTTGATCAAGGTTGCTCATAGTTTCTAGTTAAAATTTTGATTAAGTCTGCCCATGTGTTGTGAAAGTAAACAGTTTTCATAGTGTCTTCTGATTGTCCACTACGGTAGTTTGTATTAATGGAAGCGCTATTAGTTTTCTGCCTGTCTGGCCTACATAGTGGCTGTTACAATCCTTTCAGTGTACATTGTAGAAAAGTCACTTTTTTTCTTTTTCAGCTATTAGGTCTTCTTGTTTACTTAACATGAAAATCATACCTAATTTGCTAACTTCTGTGTTCTATAGCTATTAGCTTGTCCTTTAGATTTAACTGTCCTTTATTAGCTGTAACAAAGTACTATTCAAAGTACTGTGGCATACAATCTTCATACTGGTTTCAATCATAGTTTCAGATATTCACTAATTGGCATTCCCAAATAATATATCTGCTTTCAATTTTTAAGATAAGGCAGAATAAAAATATCTGCAGTTCTTAAATGTCTTTCTACTTACCCTCGGAAAAGGAAAATGGTTCATACTTAATCTCCTTCTGTGAGCCATCACCTTTACTAGACTTGAAAATAAAACAGAAGACGTTGGTTTGAGTTAATTTTGGAACTATAAAATATGGCCTTAAAAATAAGCAAAATTCTAGGACAGTTTTTATATTATTATTCGGAAATAATTTGTAAAATGAAAAGTAGTGGTGGTGGCTGCCCTGATTGTTTAAGTGCTCCTGTATATGAATCAGAGAATGTGGAACACCAGGGACAAGGGATCACAAGCAAGGGAAATCAAGTTTTCTTTCTGTATGGCAGAGATTTTTCATATATACTTTATTCTTACAATAATGATCCAATAAAAACAATGAAAACATAAAAAGTAGGGATGCAGTATTTGATGGTTGATAACCATCAACATCAGAAAGGAGAAGCTTTATGTGAAATATGTGTTTGCCCTGGACAATGCTGCAGAAGAAGCAAAATAGGAGAATTATTATTCTCCTATTACAGAGAAATTACAGAGGTACATGGACTACAAAAGTTTAAGTTTTGTACCACAAAGGTAATGCCATTCAGATAAGGGCATTTTGGAATGTCTGCCCACTAGGAGCGCTAACACATGCTATTCATTCATTCATTCATTCATTTATTGGACTTATATGCCGCCCTTCTCCCCACAGGACTCAGGGCGGCTCACAGCATATTAAAACAGTATAAAACATTATCCCCAATAAAACCAATTAAAAACAAATATTTGTCGCTGTGTCTTATTAAAATCATTAAAATTGTCCCTATTTAAAATTCACCTTAGGCCAGACCCGCTTGCTGAAAAAGCCATGTCTT